>NC_082387.1:16951150-16959857 GCF_031168955.1 Gadus macrocephalus
AAATAAATTAGCTGCAAATTGTCTGTCAGACACCTGCTGGGGGGAAGAGCAGTGGCCAAATCTTACCACAGAACAGCTGCTGAAAGAGCCACTACAGGGCGCTGCTATTTGACCAGAAATTGCTATTTGGCAATTTGGCCCCTTGCCTTGTCTACCCCATCCCCCTCCCCCCCCACCCTCCCCAAATCCCACAGAACTCTATCAATATTATTACAGATCATCTCTTGGTGGGAGTGACGCATATTGCAAGTGACACATAAGCTGTCATTGCCACTTGTTCTCTGTGGGATAAATGCGTGTGATGTTAAGATGAATTAATCATTCCTGACAGCAGAAGAGCTCTGGTGGTCTCTTCTAGTCAGTGTGCTCCTTTGTTTTTCCCACCACCTAATCACTCTTGCTTGTGTAATTAGTTAATTGCGACCCGTTCTGATTCTATTTAATTAAGAAATATAACGGTTAGGGGGTTGGGGGGTGTTTCATGGACATGTGACAGAAGTGTATTTATGGACGATCTTGTCCGAGTCAAAGAGTCATTGGGAGTCACTTATGGAGCAGTTAATTATTACAGTGTTGAGTAAAATGTACTAACACTTCTCCCTCCAAGAATAATGAATCAATACAAAGGGACAATTTGCTGGACACCGTTTCTGGCTACATAGCATATTTCCCTAGAATGCAGTCTCTAATCCTAAAGGCATTCGTTGTTATCTTTACTATTAACCGAACAGATTTGTTTGCATCAATGCTTTTTTTTCTTCCTCCCAAATGTGTGTATCAGCAGAGCTCGTCTAACTTCACAAAACAGAACTTTCTTCTAAAAAATATATTCTTTATTCAAACAGAAGATTGTAGTGGGCCCTTTATTGGGTTCTGCCTGGGTGAATTTGGAGTGTGCTGACTTTTCACTGTTTGCACCAGAAACTACCTGTTAGGGGGAAAAACACATTAAAGTAGAAAATGAAAGGTAATATATAATGACCTTTTCACTGCGACCTATCTACATTATTCAAGCTAGGCTGGGACCAGATTTGATACAGAATCAGTTAAACGATGAAGCCCTGCCATGTTTTATTCAGCTGGCCGCTTGCAAACTCCCAAAGACAAATGCATTTCGTTTTCTATTGAAAAATAACATTTCATAAAGTCAATTTCACACAAACTTCCAATTCGGGGCATAATAATAGCAACAGGCTCTTTTACACTATACATAATTAATATGACAACACTCTTTGAAGGGAATATAGATTTACATTCAAATAAAATGCATGTGGAAATATATCACCATACACAGGTCTGCCACTTAATGCAGAAATGTATAATGCCATGCCTGTGTGCTGCAACAATTCATCAAACAGAATCCATTACATTTAATAACAGGCATGATATATAAATTAAAACACATGTATAAAACGATTTTTTTTATAATATTAGGTCTGTTTAAAAATACTTATGTATAATGTATTTATTTGTACAGATTGAGGTTAGATTGAATCTAATCTCAATTTCTGTTATTACATTTTTTGTTAGGATTAGGATAGGATGTTTCTAAAATGTGCATCTGACTTCTTTAATGAAATGTCATATGTCGTTATATTTTTCATCTGTTTCCGACAGAGTTGTGTTGAATCTGCAGGTGTTTATCTTCCTCTGAGTAAAACATTAGGCTTTTACGTATGGACGCCTGACCTTTGACCTCTCAACACCCTCCCACCGCACTCAATGCTCCCTGTGGAACGGCTTTCTTTATTAATGGACAACATGCTTCAGAGAGAGAGAGTCAGAGAGTGAGAGACAGAGAGAAAGAGAGATAGTCAGAAAGTGAGAGACAGAGGAAGAGAGAGATAGAGTCAGAGTGGGAGAGAGAGAGAAAGAGAGGGAGGGACAGAGATGAAGTCTGAGAGAGAAAGAGAGAGAGTGTTTGTGTTTAATTGTAATTTAGGGTTACATATTTACAAGACACACTTTATGAGTTCTATTCAACATGATTCTTGTGCCTAAATAACAAAATTCATGAAACATTTAACATTTAGACTAAATATAGAATTATTTCCTTTTCATTTGTTGAAATGGAGTTAAATGCTATTTTGTCTGTTCTAAAACTAACACTTGCAATATATTAAATCCTCTTATTAAACTGAATGAATCTCCAAATGCCTTGATCCCAAAACATTGCAGAAGATTCTATGTTCCGCCAGTTTAGCAGAATTTGCCATCTGAAATGAATGTGTTTTTCATATCAAAAAGAAACTCAAGGCAACTCTACCAAAACTTCCAGTATGGTACGTTTGAATAATGATCGTGATGTTTGAATGACGACGTGTGACGTGTAACAGACAGGGCCTGTTATCTCAATCAGAGAATCAGCCAGCTTATTGATGCATTCTACTCTGACGTGATGTCTAGCATCCCCTTGATAAAAAAGTTTAGATATACTCCTACCCAATGAAGAATCCTTATTGGCATTTGTGGAATTGAGGGCGCACGATTGGTTGAACACCTGTCGGTGCCACGTCCATCTCCAATTTGCTTCAACCAGGGCATAGTTCATAAATACTGGACATGGAATCCTGTGATGATTCCATGACTACTAGGTATTGGCATCCTACTACTAGAACTGCGTCCATAGCAACAGTCGGTTATTCATAGCAGCGGACTTCTATTCGGAAATAGCAAACCATAGAATGCTGTAATTGACCAATCACAATTGAGTATTTAACAAAGCCATTTAATATAAAATAGTCAAATCTCCATCTTTGATGGACGCCCGCAGTTTCTCCTACTATTGTCCTCATGACTGTGGTGAGTGGTTAGTGAGGTCCCCCCTTCACTTTAGGCGTCTTTGAGTGTTATTAATTATTATTATTCTTCATGTTTAACCTCTGTTTTCCTTTTATTCCTAGTCTGTTTTACATAGTTTTGAATGATGACTATATGCTCTGTAAGGTGACCTTGGGTGTCTTGAAAGGCGCCTCTAAATTAAATGTATTATTATTATTATTATTATTATGACTGATTGGTTTACTCACAATCCCATTACCATCAAAGTGGAGCTAAAAAATGGACATGATACCTGCCATGTCCCGCGACAAGTAATGTGATGAATCCGTGATGACTGGTCATGGGATCGCGTCATGAGTCCTGGACCACTGGTCATGGAATCCCGCTGGCAAGCCAGGGTGAGGAGCAGTCCCTGGGGGGAGGAGCAGTCCCTGGGGGGAGGGGGGAGGGGGGAGGGGGGAGGGGGGAGGGGGGAGGGGGGAGGGGGGAGGGAGACATAGAGAAGGGTCTCATGTGTCCCTCTGGTCGGTTGCGATTATGACCCATCCATCATCCTGCGTGTAATTGCTCTCCGAAGCGACCGCTACGCCTGTCACTGTAGCGTCCACGGGCTAGAGGGTACGCTCCATTCTTAGGGCGTCTGCTGGAGTGATTAGCCGTGCAAGCGTCCGAGGGTCCCAGCGCATCGGGGGAATGGAGTAAAGATGTTCTCGAGGTGTTAAATGTTCGCTCACATCTGGAGCAGGGGAAGTGAGGAAATGGTCTTGTCTATGTGTTAGTCCGTTTGCAGATGGAGAACTTTATGGTGTTTTGTGGTTTATCGTTGTGAGGCACTCCCGAATAGAAACAGATAGACAGGTGGTAGAGACGCAGCCTGCCAAAGAGGAACGTTTGATGCAGTCTAGAGTGTGTTAACTGATGCTAATTGATATAAATATAGTTAATACAGAGCATTATATGTACAACAACTATAATCATACTTGTTACATAATGATATAGAATTATTATTTAGATGGGACACTGACAGGAATGGGACTGATTTAAACATACAGATCTCAGGGAAAGCAACAAGGAGGAGAGACGGAGACGAGAAGCAGCATAGGAAAAAGGGAGAGGGAGAGCCGGTGATTTGGCTGAGCGGTTGTATCACATGAAGAGAAGCATGCTGGGGCCATATGCTAGTCCAGGTGGACCCGGTATCCAGGCAACTGTATCAAAGCAGCGGGGGCAGTCTCGGCTCAATCCAGAGGACTTTTCTCTCAAGCGAAGGAGGTTGGGAAGAACAAGGTGGCTATCGTCTGTCATCAGGTAGGATCACCTGGCCTCAGTATGCAGGCTCCACTCACTTGACAGCTCTACAGGGAACCCTTTCAAAACCCATCACACACACACAGACACACACACACACCGCACACACACACACACACCGAAAACCCCCGCCCGTGTCTTCAACAGACGATAGCGCCGGCTCGATAAGACACTGGTGTATTTGTTTAAACTGGACACTAGGAGAACAAAAAGAGTACAGTGTGCATACTTCTACCCTAGATAGAGCCCCCCCGTCCCCGCCCCTGTCCCTCGTGGGCCGTCCACTCCAAACGAGCAGACTGTGAAGCGTGTGAAGAAGAGTAATGGGTACAAGATTGATTGATGATCCGTTTAACATTGAACATTTTGACATTCTCGCGCTTCATTGAAATGAGTGGATGCCGTATTCTGTCTGTTTTTCGACTTATTTCGATTTTCTTATTTTATTTCTGCTGCTTCCCATGTTCTTTGTTGTTCTTTTTTCTGTTTTTTTTTTATAATGAATGCACTTTTTTGTAATATTCTTTAGGTTGAAAAATTGTTTGCAGAATTATTATACATATCCGTTGCCGTCCCTTTAGTGGAGCCCTTGGGTTTTCTGTACTTGGTGGAGGTCAGTGTGAGTCATCTCCCATGCAGGGGGCTGTATGTACCTGTTGGGTACCAGCTGGGATACAATCCCAGGGTCAGAGAGACACATGGAAGTCCTTCCTGTAACCATCCTGGGTCCTCCTGCCACCTGCCTTCTCCTACTGCCACTCCATTATCACTAAGTTCACCATCCCCTTCCCTTTACGTGTTCAGGTAAATGTATATATTTCTGCACCGAGAAGAGTCCTGACGAGGATTAGACGTCACCCGAGGGACTTTGTTAAAGGTGATCATGCTCATTATACACTCATTAAACATTACATCATACAACACGCTGATACACTTTGCACAGAGAAGCTTCTTTGCACTTAACGGTAGTTGGTATAGTTGCAACAGGCTTAATGAAAAACAGTAGAATAAAATGGACACGCAGAGAATAATAAGTATTCTCTGAGCATATCGTAGCTTTCCCTTTCACTTAAGAAATAAGAAATAATTTCTAGATGAGCTGTGCAGTTAGTTCAGCTTGGCGATCTAGATTCGTAAGGGTTTTTCTTTCAACGACTTTTGCTCTTAATTAGGTATTTATGGTAATAAATGATGCCATTATGCCTAATAAACCCTTGTATTTTAGAAAAATGTGTTCGGCGGTAGTTGGCTGTGACCTTCCCGGCAGAGAGGGTTTTTGATTTGAAAACTAGTCCTGTGTATCTGTGTTGAACATGCTGTAATGGCATATTCATGCTAAAAGCGAATTACCTCTCAATAGCGAAGGGGACTGTTTAGCACAAGATGACACAAATAAATGTGGCTAATTTAGCTGATTAGGGAAACAGAAAAACAAGAAGCACCTCCTACGTGGCAAATTGCTACTTTGTCACCCCATTGTTTTGGAGAACCAATTTCCCAGAAGGGCACGCAATGCAGTTTGTTCGACTGTAAGGAATATGCTGAATGCTAAACATACCTGGGCAGAACAGAACCATTAGCAAACATGTTTTCAGCAAAACTCTATTGGCGAGGCCATTAAGTTAATCTAATAATTATATTAGCCAGTCTGAAATCCACCCGCCTCGCAGCTAGGAGCTCACTTCTTAAAGTTGCGTATGAATTAGAGGATAAAGGATCGACATTGAACATTGGCTTTTTTGGGGGGTTTTGTGGCTACTTGGAATGTGTCCCAGACAGCAGCTTTGCCAGGTTTTGGGTATTATAGCTCGCAGACAGGGAATGCCAAAGCCGAAACCCCTGCCGTAGCGTCTTCCATCGAAAACGATGGAAGACGATGGAGATTCATTCATCTGTTGGGTAAACACACTTGTAATTAACAATGGCCTTACTCACACTTACTTACAATGTAATCTGTACAAATCTGTGCACCACCTTTCAATTCTTTATTTTAGGTGGGTTATATGCGTTGTGAGAAACAGAACAGAAAAACCACAACAGAAAATTGAAGTCCAAAACAACAGAGTAGAGGTGTCTAAGGTGCTTGTTTTGTTGAACAGAATATGTTTTAAAAATTCTATCTTTTAAGTATGTGCAGCCACAAGCAATCACCTCAACCCGCGGAACAACACGATACATCAAACAAATAGAGATCTTTCGCCACTTTTATACATTGCCTTAAACTGTAAAATTAACACTAACTCAGAACAAAAGTCAAAGAACAGCGATGGTGAATGTCCCTGACACCTACTCAATACTGAGAGGCCAGAGTTCCAAACTGCAATCTGTCTCTAATCTTGGGCTAATGGAAGGGAGAGACAGCGCAGCGTTGGCCGTGGAGGCTCAGCTCAGTCCTGGGTTTTCTGCTTTTCTGCATAGAAAATATTTCAGCTGAGACGGACAAAGGTCTGACTGCGGATGGAGCATAAAGCCGGGGCCAGGGGCTAATGAGGCACAGGTTGGTGGGGGGGGGGGGGGTTGAATTCTTTTTTTTTATCTCTGAAGCTTCACAGCTCCAGATGAGATTCAGTACTTTTGCAGCTAGCAGCTAGCGAGACCCGTTGCATGACTTTGTGATATATTTCCATTGATATGAGCTGCAACTGCTGCCGGTGACACTGCCAGTAAACATATTGAGATCAAAAGGCTGACTCTGTGTTGCAACACTATAACAAGGAGGGTCTGTTGAAAGCAGTATGCAAGAAAGAATCTTTTATTTTTCGTTCACTTCGATCCCTGGTCCTCCCAAGGTTCTTTTTTTGTTGTTTGTAAGCACATAGCAATCAATAGAGACCTGGTACAGAATATATAAAAAAGCCTTCCATCGCTGGTAAATAGCGAGGACATCTGTGTTATGTTGGATGTGGTCAGAAGGTAATTTGAAAGAGGTGAGAGGGTCAAGCTTTCTTCTGCAACAGAGGTCCAAGGGCTAAATACCTCCCAGTTCCTGCAGGGCCTCCATGTTCTGAGGAGAAACATTCGGGAATAATAGAACAGGCTGGGGAGGAGTTGCAAGGGAGCACCAGCCACACGTAACCAGACCGTGAAAGAAGGTAGAGACCGCAGGCCATGGGCGCTTGAACCCTGTGGTCAACTTGGGAAATTAGGTTGCCATCCTTCTCAGTTTTGCCCCTCAACCAGAATAACCCAACCTCTGGTATGGTCGAGACTGACGCTGGATCAAAGCGACTCGTCAATTAGACGTGGCCAAAACCGTTTCATGTGTAATCAACTTCCGTTCACTTAAAACTTAATGTTTTAACCACTTGCAGAAAGAGAGTAGGCAGTGGTAGGGTGTGCATGGTGGTTTTGGTTGGTATTGAATTCAGTGAAATAAATAAAAAAACACAACTGCGAAACTAGTCTTAACTGCTGTGGTTAAGGATTCATTGTATGTGTATGCTTCTGTTCTAAGTGCATTGTTTTTTAAATTAATTTCACTTGGCATTGGCATTATCTTTAAAGGACATGTCAGAGGAACAGAGTGGTGTCATTTTCTACTCATTGGAAGACATTCAGATGTAAAAAAAACACCTCAACAATCCTTTCACTCTGTCAGGCTCCGACGACACTTAAGAACTTTGAACTCTGGTAGACCTTGCTTGTGTATATGTTAGTTCATGACAGCGAAACCCTAGATGTGTGTGTGTGTGTGTGTGTGTGTGTGTGTGTGTGTGTGTGTGTGTGTGTGTGTGTGTGTGTGTGTGTGTGTGTGTGTGTGTGTGTGTGTGTGTGTGCGTGTGTGCGCGCGCGTGCGTGCGTGCGTGCGTGTGTGTGTGTGTGTGAGTGTGGTTGTAGCGATACACCCGTAGAGCAGGCAGGCTCGGTTCACAGAGCACAAAGGTAAAGGAATCACCATTAAGGAGATAATAGACAGGGTTCGTCAAGGTGCATGCCAGGCTCCCCTTGTCTCCTCTGTCTCCACTCGTGATCAAATACACACAGTACAAAGACACTCCAGAGCCAACCAATGTGGAACGCTGGGTCCTGTAGGTGAAGTGGTGGCGGGCTGTACTGTGCCGTGTTGTCTGCACTCAGATACATGAAGGGAAAAAAAAATCACATTTCACTTGTAAGTAAAGAAAAACTACGGCATTCCACGATGTTTCAAATTATGTGAAAAAAATAGAATTTGACAAGACAGATCATTCAATAGAAACGACGACAACTGATAAATCTGATTTTCTTCCCAGCCAAATTGTGTTAACCTTTAACACAGTGGAACATTTCAAAGTAAAGCGTTTTTTCCTCTTTCTGGAGCGGGTAAACATGGCAATATACACAGAGATTATGGGGTTGTCCTCTGGAACATTCCATGTCACCGCAACCATAAAGCACAGTTAGGATATCAAAAAGTGAAATTAGAGGCGTCTTTCTCGGGGCGCTGTTGAAACTAATACAGATATATCTAAACCACATGACGTATGTATTCATTTAGGGTTGGAAGCTGGATAAAATTGCCATGTGGAGCGAATAGGCTGGATCTTGTTAATGCCGGAACTCAGGAGCAGAGAACTGTAATGCGTTAGAAAAAGTAAAAAGAGTTTATCACTGGAAAGAAAAATGCCGCAAAACAAAG
>NC_082387.1:16959957-16964957 GCF_031168955.1 Gadus macrocephalus
AACATGTCAGATTACAGAGCCTTACTTGAGGCTTAATGCATCACACCAATCCATAATCCGTACACACGGGAGAGAGTGACGGTCTGAAAATGTCTGCTCTGTTCCTCGCTCCACGGCGTCTCTCCTCTGAGTGATGGCGTTGCGGAAGCCGTTACGCTACCGAGTGTAACGGAGACAAGCCCCCCAGCGCGAGCGCTGTCGATCGAGAGGGCCGTCCTCTTAAAGTTCAAGCTTCGCCTCATCGATAGAAATGATATTGTTTTCACACTTGCGGTGGGTGTGGGTATCGATCAGCGCGACTTCGCTGCTAGCTCGCCGACGCTAATGGAGAGGGAGTGCTCCCGTGGATCCAGCCTCACGGAGTTAAGCAGGTTCAGCTGACACGGCCCAACACATCATGACATATTTTTATTACACCCGTCAAAACACATCTGGCAATGGAGTGGGTCCTGCGAGGGAGTGGGAGGGAGGGGGGGGCGGGGGTTGGGGGGGGGGGGGGGTGCGCAGCAGGGTGTGTGTGTGTGTGTGTGTGTGTGTGTGTGTGTGTGTCATTAACTGTCTGGACTTTCAACTCACCAGGTTCACAGGATAAAACAGAGGAACAGGGGGCTAAGACTAGAGCAAAGACAGCTGTGAATAAAGCACATTTTCAAAGTAAAGTCGGTCAATCTACTTTATAATAATACAAATTATATCAAATTATAAAACAAATGGATTAGTAGAGATTTATACATTAATGAATAAATGAAGATATTAATAGTTAGATTAATTATTATTATTATTATTATTAAAATAATAGCAGTAGCAATACTAATACCTATTCCATTTCTTTACGCTTCTTATTCAATGTCAATATATTCAATATTCAATATATATTATTAATAATTCTTCAGAAATATAACATTTCCGATTACATTTGAAAGCTCGCTGAATTTAAAACATTGTTTTGAATTCAACCGTTTTCGCTAGAGCGAGCCCCGCTCTGTCCTCCGGTTACGATGTCGTGAAGATTGGGCTGCTGTTGTTCTGCCCTCCTTCCCCCTGTTTCCTTCCCCCGCTTCAGCCCGCGGGGATCAGTGTCCAGTGGAGATGGTAATCACCACGGCAACATGCGGCAACACAGCTCATTAGTGTACATGCATACCTCACCCCGGGATCACCGTCTAGCTTTCCGTGGGAGGACATTACTCCCAGCCACTGTGTGATAAAGGGAACCCATTGATCCGGCCAATGTGGCGGGCGAGAGCCACGCATGACGCCATTGGTACCGCGGCTGTACCTGGGGTCGGACCGCCCCGACCCACCGACCCACCGACCGACCCACCGCCGACGGACCGGCGGACCCGGCGCTGCCCGGTCCTCACCCTGTCTTCCACACTGCCCTCCCTCCAGCATCCCCTCTCCCTGCGCCCTCTGCTCCTCGGCAGAGCAGCAGCAGTGGCAGCAGCAGCAGCGGCGGCCATGTCGTGGTATAATAAGCCATGATTGCCACTCAGTCTTTGTTTCTTCCCGGGATGGCGGGCGCTTGAGATGCCAGGGGCTCTCTGCTTGGAGGCTCTGCATGTAGAAACTCATTACTGGTGGGTGTGATGGATGAAGCAACCCCACCCGACCACCCCCACCTCTTTTCTTGTTTTTCTCCATCTTCCTCCCGTAGACCACAGCTGTAGTAAACAATCAATGGGGAAGCATGTGCAGCGCAAATCGTTCTGCACGCTGCCTCTTGCGCATCAATATTCCGTATGAAGGGTCTTGTTTTCCAGTCTCAGGGTCAATACTAATAGAGCACTGCATTGGATTGGAGATCCTCCAGAAATTAATATCCATGCCAGAGAACCTCATTGGGTTGCACCAAAGTGAGATGTGTCCTTGAATTTTACATTATTAACGTCCTTGCTTAACAATCTGGGACTCAAACAACAGCATTCAGTTTTTGGTGTAAATGGGACACAAAACCTTTTCCTGGGGGTGATTAACCAATTAGTTTTAGATTGAGTGCGCTGTAAGCTGGGGCTGGAGGCCTGACTAGGAAGATATACAAATGAATTGATATTTTCCCTTAGCCTCCAGTGTGCAAATTGGGGTTTGGGGATCAGAGGGTTAACGTTACCCGGCGAGCAAGCAGTGCCTAGCAAGAAAGTGTCTCATTAAAGCCATGTCAAATGTTAGGCTACTGGGTGAGGCACAGGTTCAGAAAAATGCAAGTGCACTACCTCAAGAAAAATATTGTTTTTACAAATGTAAAAAAGTTTGAATCGTTATGTTACCTTAAGTCATTCTGCTGTCGTGCCTCGTAATCATGTTATAGCCTTGTTATATTTATCATTTAATAAAAATCGAAAATTGTATGCCCTCATTGTTTTTTAGTGATAATGCTCAATGTGTTAA
This sequence comes from Gadus macrocephalus, assembly GCF_031168955.1. Taxonomy (NCBI): domain Eukaryota; kingdom Metazoa; phylum Chordata; class Actinopteri; order Gadiformes; family Gadidae; genus Gadus; species Gadus macrocephalus. The sequence continues at coordinate 16,962,346 of NC_082387.1, forward strand.
GGGTGTTGTAGTGAAGTAAGAACATTCTGTATGTGTTTCTGTTTACCATGCTGATGTAGTTTTCTGTTTAGAGATCAGGAGTCAACAAAAGCTGACTGCTGTGGCTGTATTCATGAGTATCATTGTTAATATCACAAAGATTGACACATGCTGTTCCGCAACCATCATTGGAAAACGGAAACGACACTAAATTCGTATTTTATATATGTCAACACATGTATTGACTTTGTAAACTAACCATTGGGTTTATATAAATGCGCTGTTGGTTTAATTTGGTTTAATCCAAATCCGTTTTCCAGCTTGAGATCTATTCATAAACAGACATTCCAGTGTGACATCTGGAGGGCACTCAAACTTCCTCTCTCCTCTGCCGATGTGCTTTAAGGCCAAGGTACATTCTTCTGTTTTCCCTCTTTCTCAAGGATATTATCTCGATGAGAGTCATCAGAGTTGTTGTTCTTTTTTCATCCCCCTTTGGATAATTTTTCGGTATTCGAGTCGGACGCGCATCTGTTATGATAATGGTCTTAGTATGCCAGAAATAACAAAATTATTTGAAACAGCTTACTGTATATATTTAGCATATTTGGTTTCCCCTGCAGTTTTGAACTTTTCACTTTGTACTAATGTATGCTAATAATGGTTATGATGAATGCCAATGTTGCCCTCTCTCTCTCTTCTATTCACTCACATGCATGCACGCACGCACACACACACACACACACACACACACACACACACACACACACACACACACACACACACACACACACACACACACACACACACACACACACACACACACACACACACACAAACACACACGCATACTAGCACACACACCATACCACCCACAGCCACACACACATCAACACACACTGGAGATTTCTCAGAATTACATTTGAGGTCAAGCCGAACAATAGGGTAATGGACTAGGCCCACAGATGCTGCACTCCCGTAATGAATATGCAGAATACTAAATTAAATAAATTCAAAGCGTACATACAGATATATATATATTTGGCCTTGCCCCGGAACTCTACATTGAAATGTTTCCAGCCTATCCTCACTAATTAAATACATATATTTATTTTAAAAAAGTGTGGCTGAATAAGTATCGGATTCAAATAAACATATACGAAAATAAATCTATCAATACGCCTATGACCTTATTTCAATAAGAGCAAATATCGGCAAAAACACCCATGGCAATTATGTATGGAGGTTCTATCAGAAAAGCATTACAGAAAAAATACATTTCTTAGAATCCTGCCAGGGCATGCATCCTTTTGCCAAATCACAGCCCCAGCAAATGTTATGAAAAATGGAATTGTAGGACTATGGTCTCAGGGGAATGGAAAACTCTAGAAGATTAATGGTGTGAAATGGGAGGTAACTGCTGCCACCCCATAAAGACAAAGCTTACATAAACAGTCATAGCTTTCTAACCCCGGGCCCACATGTAGAAGAGAACAGGAAGGCTTCCTTTAAAGACTTACGTATGTGTGAGTGTGTGTGGGAATGTGAATGTGTGTCTGTGTGTGTGTTGGTCTTGGTGGGTGAGAGTGATTGAGTTAGTAGGTGCGTGTAGATCAGTGTTCAGATCTCCATGTGTGCATGCTAATCAAACATACCGAGGCGCACTCACACACACACACACACACACACACACACACACACACACACACACACACACACACACACACACACACACACACACACACACACACACACACACACACACACACACACACACACACACGCACAAACACACACACACAGCGACGTATGGTTGCCTGCGACCATTAGAGAATGTTTAGAGGGCTCGGTTCGCCAGTTAATTTCCAACAAAAAAAACAGTGTCTTTTTAATGGCCTTCAATGCAACACATCCCCCACTGTCAGCCTCTCACTTGTTGCTAATATAATTTCCAGCGACACTTCCTTTCCTGCGGCCAATGGAAATTCGTATATATGCTATTGCTCCATAGGCAGTGGAAATAAAGACGTCTATTAAACAGAATTACGTGTTAAAAATCTTAAGACTTAAAATTTATAATAAGGAATAGCACATTTCCTATCAAGGAAATGAACTTTAGAAATCAATACAGTGTAACCTCAATAATGACTTGTCTGCCTTGTCGGCTTGTCTGTCTGTACATCTATAAAGGTCTGTCTGTATGTCTAACGAGGTCGGTCATTTCTGAGGATGTATGTGTCACATCCATGGACATGTGTACCTGTTAAGCTGTCCTCCTAATGTCTTTAAAAGGGTTCCATGCTTTGCATGGCCTTCACGTTTGAAGGGCACTATTTAAATAAACTTGCCTTGGTTTGTGTTTAAATTCAATAATCCCAAGTAAATCGAAATGCCCCAGAGACGTTACCATTGCACACATAAATAAGCCCCAGACAAAAAACGTGTTTGTCTAAAATTTCATTACCTATAAATCTCTTTATTTGCATCAATATGTTTACCAACAAAACTTTGGCTTTTGTGAGTAAAATCATTTTGCAATATTTCTACAAATTGTGCAAAGCAAATTTAAAGATTGGAGTTTACTGTATCATATCAGCCATGCAGTCCACAATTAAAATGTATTTCAATATTTC
>NC_082387.1:16969957-16972457 GCF_031168955.1 Gadus macrocephalus
ACACACACACACACATGCACTCCCTAAAACATGCAGGCACACACCTACACACACACAAAAAACCCACAGGCACACACAAACACAGACACAGACACACACACACACACACACACACACACACACACACACACACACACACACACACACACACACACACACACACATACAAACACACAAAAACCCACAGGCACATACACGCAAAACCCCATGGCTCTTAGGAAGACATTCAGTCAGAAAAGCGGTGTGCCCGCTGAGTATATAATCAGCGCATCAGCATCAGTGAATGCGTGTAGGATGGACAATTTAAACGCTTTCCCCCTAGATATGTATTCTCCTCTAAGTGAGGCTGTAAATGTTCCACAGCTGCCAATGCCAGGCACTATAGGTGTGTTGGTGGTGTGTCGGCACCGGCCCTTCAGCTGGTTCGGATCACAGATAATGAGACGCTTCTCTGACCCCGCAGGTCTGTTTGGCTCTGAAGTTGATCGATGGCACTCTCTCTTTGACCCTTATCTAGCGCCGGGCTTTGCATTCGGGGCTACATCTGGAAGAGGGATCAGGGGGAATACTTTATTTTTTTTTGGTCTTACTTCCACTGAGTTTTTGGACAAGAACATGACCAGGCTGCTGCATGGCGTGTTATTGCCAAGCAAGCCACCAAAATTGCGCACTTCCCTGAAAACACTTTCATCGGGGTGAGGTGTGGGCCTCTGAAGTCTGACATCTGTCCCGGCACGTTGATGGATGAGCGGGATGACCGACAGAGACTGGAAAAAGAACTGAATGCCCTTTTTTGTTTGTTGCTGTTACTAGGCTCACTTATGTCCCCATATATTTGATATTAATGGAGTAAGAGGGGTTTTATTATAACAGACCTGCAAAGCAATTAACCCTTTTGGCCCCAGGGCCAAATTCAAATTCTTCATTGCCGGAAGAAATGCTATTGTAATTGTATTGTAATTACGATCACTTCCCCTCTCACCCCTTTAAATAACTTTTGTTTTCCTATTCTTCCTCCCTGGTCCTTTTAGTCACTTATTGTTGCCATTCAAGAGGCCTTTCTCCTGGGCCTTGTCTCCGCTCATCTAAAACAGCGCACACTGCTGTTTAAGAGGCCCCTGAGTAGAATAGCAACTTAATGACAATCACTACTCTGTTCATCAGTCAAGCCATCATGTGGCTGGGCTGCACTGAACCTCTGAACTCCCCTGTAATGTACAAGCTAGTGCTAGCATCTTTCTCCCTGTACAGAGGTAACAGCACAATTTCAACAAACCATACGAGGGCCTAAAAGCCTAACAAACTCCTAATGAAGACATATTGAAATACAGAGAGAGGGGGCTGTCTAGTTGACCATATCAACAGTTGTTTTGTCCTCTCCCTACCATCTTTCCGGTAAATCATACTTTTCGGTTGTGACAGTATAGGGATGTTCAAGGGGAAACAAATAAACCGTCACAATGACATAAAAGCATTTGCGTCCATCATATTGTGTTTTGTATTTATTTTGTGCAATAAACCTTGATTTTTTTGTTTTTCCCTTGTTAAGTCACAAATAAAAAAGGATTTTCTTTGTAGGGTAATGAAGGTGGTCTGTGCACATAGCCTGTTGGGTCCCAGCTATTACTCATGATTCAGAACAGCGTATGTAATTTGGGCTTAATGTGCATTTGGTTGTTTTGTGTGTCAGAGTGCTTTTACTGTTTTGCTGATATAACCTCTGTGAATATATGTTTCATATGCATACTTTTGTGTTTGTGTCTTTGGAGTGCACAGCTGTATGTGTGTGTGTGTGTGTGTGTGTGTGTGTGTGAGTGTGTGTGTGTGTGTGTGTGTGTGTGTGTGTGTGTGTGTGTGTGTGTGTGCGTGCGTGCGTGCGTGCGTGCGTGCGTGCGTGCGTGCGTGCGTGCGTGCGTGCGTGCGTGCGTGCGTGCGTGCGTGCGTGCGTGCGTGCGTGCGTGCGTGCGTGCGTGCGTGCGTGCGTGCGTGCGTGCGTGCGTGCGTGCGTGCGTGCGTGCGTGCGTGCGTGCGTGCGTGCGTGCGTGCGTGCGTGCGTGCGTGCGTGCGTGCGTGCGTGCGTGCGTGCGTGCGTGCGTGCGTGCGTGCGTGCGTGCGTGCGTGCGTGCGTGCGTGCGTGCGTGCGTGCGTGCGTGCGTGCGTGCGTGCGTGCGTGCGTGCGTGCGTGCGTGCGTGCGCGTGTGTGTGTGTGTGTGTGGGCGCGTGTGTGTGTGTGTGTGTGTGTGTGTGTGTGTGCATGTGTGTGTGTGTGTGTGTGTGAGTGTTTGTGGTTGTGTGTGTGTGTGTATTGGAGAGAGAGGAAGGGAGAGAGAAAGAGAGTAAGAAATTTGTGTGGGCATGGGTGGTTATTTGTATGTATTGTCTGGGTAATCGGTTTGGCCTTCTGAGTGTCAGCCTGTATTGAATGAATGGCATGGTTGCATACTTTAGTCAAAACAAGGCTCATGTTTGAATAATTACCATAGTCATTATCACAGACGAA
>NC_082387.1:16977457-16979572 GCF_031168955.1 Gadus macrocephalus
CAACATTTTGCATGCGTGGGGCTGACCCCTAAAAGCCTTGACGAAGCTATACAGTATTTGGACAGCCTGGTCCAATTAAGATGTGTAGTATCTCCATCTGTTTAGCCGTGAATTTGTTGCAAATAGGGAAGGAAAACTGAGAAAGGCCAGCTGTATGCATTTAAGAATGGCATGGGGGAGGCAGCACCACCCCATGCTTTGCCACTGCAAGCAATCCAATTTGTCTTCTGCATCCAGTGGTCCAACAGTCTACCTCCTGTCTCAGGTAAGCACAGTCCCAGCTGACGGCCTGTTCTGAAAGCTAATCCGCCGTGTCAAACCTGTTCTATTGGAGCTTTCACAACATAGCGAGGATTGGAAAAAAAGATAACAAAAATATACAGGTTGCTTTTTTCTTTATTTTTTCAAATAGCCATGAAACGTGTTACCTGCCACTGGTTGCAATGCGAATTGATGTCCGGTGGGTAGAGAGGCAAAGCAAAGAAAATATTGTTGTTTATACATAACTTTATATATATATGTATGTTTTCACTTAAACTGTCAAATCAAAACTCACACAGCAATGATGCTTTTAAGGTCATACATATTTTTTGTATTTATACAGTGCATGTCAGAAACTGAATGGAATAAAATTATATATTTGCATACTTTAAACCTAAAAAATGGACAGCTCCGAAACACACCTCTACATCTTAGCGACAAAAACATTTCCTTGTCATTCGATCAAAAGAAATATTTGCATAATTACATACCATGTGACTCTGCGATGAACGCATAGTGTCACACACAATAAAGTGTGATGCAGACAGCTAGCAGCAAAATGTAATAATGACAACGCAACACAAACAAATGTAGGCCGCTGGCGCCGGGACTTAGACCCAAGGTCTTCCATCACTGTTTCACTGCTGCTGCGTTCGTCTCTGGCCTTAAGCTACTGTGGCTGAGAGAGCGTGTGTGTGTGGACACACTTCATATGCAAGTTTACGTCTGTTCCATGTGTGCCTGTGTATGTGCCTGTGTAAGAGTGTGTGTGTGTGTGTGCTTATGTGCATGAATGGATGTGCGGCATTCATTGTGTGCATGTCAGTGTGTGTGATTGCATATCATTTGTGGTTTTGTGTCTGTGTGTGCGTGTGTGCGTGTGTGTGCGTGTGTGTGTGTGCGTGTGTGTGTGTGCGTGTGTGTGAGTGCGTGCGACGTGCGTGCGTATGTGTGTTTATATATGTGTGTGTTTGTTTGTGTGTGTAAGCATGCGTGGTCTGTTTTGTGTGTGCGCATGGATGTGTGGCATCCATGTGTGCATGTCTGCATGTGTGGTTGCATGTCATTCTTTGGTTATGTGTGTTTTCATGTTAGTGTGTGTGTGTGTGTGCGCGCACGCTTGTGTGTGTGCGTGTGTGGATATGTGTGTATATGTGCACGTTGAAGTGACACAAGGGGAGGGAAAGAGAGCGAGAGGGAGCAAGAGGGAGAGCGAGCGAGGTATAAAAAGAGAGCTGGAGAGAGAGAAGGGAAGCAGGCTGCTGTTGCCATTTGCAGGGCCTTTGACATTTCTGCTGAGCGCTGATCACCCACGGCGGTCACTGGTGGTGCGCACGTGACAGAAATGCTGACCCCGACCACACAGCTGACACCTCGGCTGCTCGAGAGGGCGTCTGCAAGTGACAAAAAAAGCCATGCTTTTGTTTGGAGCGAGTTGTACTTATTAACCCAGCCGTATACATGTCAACCTTTCCCTGTGTGCTAACCTTATCAGAAATGTGTATGTGGTACACGGTTGGACCGTGAAATATAAATTAACAAACAAACCTGAAAAATACTCAAACCGATGTTTGATGTAACAAACGCCATTGTTATTCTCTCCAGTATCTCGTACAGTCTAGCCGTTGCAGAGCGCTAAGTACATTTAAGAATCTCAGATGAGATGTGCCAGACAATTCATCTATAGTTGCTATGGTCGCCTCCCTGCACTGAATATTAAACAGTGAATGTTCCCAGTATCAAGCTGGCACACAGTCCAAACAGATGATAGATGATGCACCACCTGGGCTATTGCACGATCTCTCTCTTGCACTCACTCTCTTTGTCTTTCTCTCTCTCTTTTTTGCTATTTCT
>NC_082387.1:16979672-16994672 GCF_031168955.1 Gadus macrocephalus
CGGATCCCCCGCCGCCCCCAAAACAGCACACGACTCTGCTGCTTACTTAAGCCAAAAAGGCACTTTTATTCAAACATAAAGACTTCTACTCCACACACAAGAACTGGGAGCGCCCTGAATGGGGCCACGTTTATACGTAGCAGGGTATTTATGGAAACGAATATTTCCCCCCCTCCGTTTTCCAAAATAACATTGTGCACACAACATCGTTTTCAAAAAAGTTGTCGTTTACAGCAAAACGCATAAATACGCCGTCGAGCGCCATTATAACTATGCCAAACCTATGGGCGGCAGTGTAGGGAGAAGGATAAAACCATGAAAGCCAATCAGAATCCTCAGAATCAACAACAACGAATAACACGAGGGTCTTCCTGTAACAAACAAACTGTAAACATAGGGCGCTCATATGACGTTAAGCATTTCCTGGCGCATAATGTGACGCTTCAGAACCTAAAACCCAGTTTCTCCCCGTTGACACGACAACACATAACCGGCGTTTTCAGAAATCTCCACTTCGGCCGGAGTTTTTTAGAAATGATCGTTTTCTGTGATAAAAACTGCATTTTCGTGTAAATGAGAGGCCAAACCGCGTGGAAATATCTGCTTTTTCCCTTCGTGTAAACGGGGCCTGAGAGTTGAAGCATGCTTTTTAAAGCCATGCTTCTCCACCCGCTCCTCAGGTGCACCGCATCATGCTGATTGGCGCTGGTACCACAGCGCTCACTGGCACCATCTGGTGGAAATCGGTGGTACACCGCCTCTACAACCTGCCCCCTGGGCCCCCAGGGGCGCTGTGCCGGAGCCGGGTTGCCACAGTGTGTGAGTCAGTGTGTGTTTGTGTTTGTGTGTTTTTTTAATATTGGCACAGGGTTGGCTGACAGCATAAACCGATACTGAGTCTCATCAGATCCCTTGTTCTGTGAACCATTGGCTCAAGTCAATCAGTGTGTGTGTGTATTATGGGTGTGCATCTCTCCTTTATAGGACGATCCGATACGTATCTAGATGCATGCTGTACGATTCAGGGAGATACATTGTATGTTGTAACGATCCGGTGAACAACGATTTGATGAGATTTGATTCAATCCGATAGATAGTCAATATTCGTTTAATGTTGACAAAAAATAATGTTTTTTCGATAAATCAGATCGCTCATAATATTTCCTTTTCGACCGATCAGATCACTCCCCCAAAAATATTTTTCAGAATTAAAAAAAAACGACTTTTAGTTGAGATTTTAGTCAAAATGGTATCGCTCTAAATATATTGGAATTTCCGACCAATGAGATGGCTCGAAATTAATTCGGAATTTTCGACCAGAGATCCCTCGAAAGAAATGGAAATTTTCGACCAATGAGATCGCTTGAAATACATTTATTTTTTCAACCATGAGATCACTCAAAATAAATTTGATTTTTCGAGCTGAGATCGCTGGAAATGAATGGACACTTTAGACCATTGGTTCTCAAAGTGCGGCCCGCGGGCCAATGGCGGCCCGCGGAATCATTCCTGGCAGCCCGCAATGACATAATTATGTAAGTTATAAAAATATATATATATATATATATAATATAATATAATAGGCTGCTTAAATTAAAGCAGGCTGTCTCTGCCTTGTCCGTGGAAAACAAGACATACTACTCAGAGTGGGCCACCCTGGCACGGCGTGATGGACTGCTTTACAGGGTCTGGCGTGCACCTGGTTGGAGGAGAGATGTGTGGCAGTTACTGGTGCCCAAGGACTGGCACCAACGGGTAGGGCTGGGCGATAAACCGATTTTATCGATTAATTCGAGTGTGTAGCTCACGTCGACTTGTTCAAATGAAAATCGGTTTTCTCTTCAACATCCGCAAACGCTTCCCTCTCAGCTCCCGTAGTTTGGAATGGGCTCAGCCCTCCCCCGCACAGAGCGCGCATTTACCAAAGTGATACACAAACATGGCAGCGAGTTTGACAAGTTGTATACCACAATTTATTCATATATGTATAATCTATTTTGAGGTAAACATAATTCATTTGAAATATATCTGTGTGGTTTAATAATTCGTCGATCTGTTGGTAATTCGTCGATCTTTTGGTAATGCCTCGGGGCTCCAGTAGGGGGATCGCACTCCTCTTCCTCATTCAATACAGACGAGTGAAGGAAAGAGCTGCGTGCGTGTGTTTTTCCTCATTCTTCTCCCGTTACTATTCCCTTTCTTAAGGTAATTATTACCGTTTGCAAAACACTGTATATTTATGACCAGTGTTGAAAGTTTGAATGTTATGTTGGCACTTTATCAGAAGTCCTCTTATCATTAGAAATATTTTATGTTTACAGAAATATTTTATTTTATATTTTATATATTTTACATTTTATGTTAGGTTACACTGTTTACAATGGCAGGGCCTGCCATAATGCTTTTTTATGTAAATCGATTTAAATCGGAAATCGGATTTTTTATGAAAAAATCAGGGATTTTTATTTTAGGCCATATCGCCCAGCCCTACCAACGGGTGCTACATGCGGTCCATGGTTCGGTGGGGGCAGGACACTACGGGGTGGCCAAGACCCTCAACAAGCTGCGCCAGCGTTGCCACTGCTGTGACTCCTGCACTGCTAAGAAGGGGCCGACTGGACGTTCCCATGCCCCTTTGCAGCAATATCAGGTGGGGGCCCCCATGGAGCGGGTTGGGGTGGACATCCTGGGCCCATTCCCCCTCACAGACAGTGGGAACCGCTACGTCCTCGTGGCCATGGACTATTTCACTAAGTGGCCGGAGGCGTATGCGGTCCCCGACCAGAGGGCGGTGACCACAGCCGAGGGTCTGGTGTGTGAGATGTTCTGTCGGTTCGGGGGCACCTCAAGAACTGCACAGCGATCAGGGGCGGAACTTTGAAGCTCAAGTCTTTGCTGAGGTGTGCAAACGCATGGGGGTAAGCAAGACCAGGACGACGCCCCTTCACCCCCAGAGTGACGGGCTAGTGGAGCGGTTCAACCGGACGCTTGCCACGCAACTGGCCATCGTCACCTCACGACACCAGCGAGACTGGGACCGCCATACCCCTTGTCCTGTGGGCTCAAGAGAGCACGGGGTGCACGTCAGCCACACTTATGTTCGGCAGAGAGCTGCGGACGCCTGTGGACCTAGCCTTCAGCGCCCCCCCCCCCCCCCCCCCCCCCCGACACTGATCTCCCCAGGATACTGGGCTTCGAGTTCCTGCGGGACATCCAGCAGCGTCTGGCAGAGGCTCACGAGTTTGCCAGGCAGCGTCAGGAACAGGCGGGGGCACGACAAAAGCGGGGGGATGACCTCCGTTGCCAGGGCCGCTCCTTCATGCCTGGGGAGAGGGTGTGGGTCTACAACCCAAACCCGAAAAAGGGGGTCTCCCCCAAACTGACCACACACAGCTCACCCAGCACGGCTCCACTCACACCGACGAGTCCTCCGACTCGAACAGACAGTGGGGGGTTGGGGCATGCGACCCCACAGGCTCACAGGCGGCGGCGGCGGCGGCGGCGGCGGCGGCGGCGGCGGCGGCGGCGGCCTCCCCGTCGCTATCAGGACTTTGTTGTCGGCTGAGGACAGGCGACATTCTGGTGGGGGGCAATGTAGTGCCGGGGTTATGTTTGTTGTGTTGTTGTACGACTGCTATTGGTTGATGTGTTCTCATCATGCTTTGCGGTGCGGAAGTTAGGGGAGGAGTTAAAAGACGTCGAGCTTTGTTGTGGTTACGGGGTGACGGTTGAGCTTTGTGGTGGTTACGGTAGACGGGAGGACTCAATAAAGTGACTTAAAGAATATAGCACACCTCTGCTTTTGATATTCGCCACAGTACACTTTTGACAAAAATTGCTAGGTTAACCCTTTCCCCGTAGGAGATTGCTAGGATGAGATGATAGAACTGTTACGTTAATTGCCTAAATTAAGTGCCAGGACATGCAAATTGTATAAGTGCATAAGAGGGGTGTTTTCAGGAGAGTAAGGGAGGAGGAGGGTCGGAGTGGGATAAGGAGGGAGGCTGTGTATTGTCCAGGTTAACTCTGAACAAGTGAGTCTTGAGTCTCTTGCAGAAGCCGGGAAGTGAAGATGGATCTATGAAGAATGCCGGGACATCATTCCCCCTGATGGTGTCCAGACACTGGTGTTGGTGTGACTATGGATGGAGTGCTGGAGGACGTAATCTCTTTCTCCAGGGGACAATCAAAACAAGAGGAAAGTGAGGGACCATAGAAAGGTGATGGAGGAGGCCGCAACAACGAGTCTCAATGAAAACAACAGACAAGCGACAAACATGAATGAGAGAGTGATGATAAACAGGAGCGCAATGTTGTCTTCCTTATTGAACTTTCGCTTTAGCTGCATGTGAAAAATTATGTTTACATTTTGATTTTAATTGAGATTTCTATGGGCCCCCCCTTTGACTCATTGAGGTAACTTTCCATGATTATAATCAAAGAAAATTACATCACAATAATGTACTTCTCAGTTTGGGCTTAGCAAAGAAAATCCCATGAATCCCACTGTAAACCCCAAAAATAAGTAAATAGAACAACAACACCAACAACAGAGCAGAGCCACCAAGCATATCGCTCTTTGAAATGGACTTAAAAATAATTTAAAAATAACAAGATACAAAGACAAGGAACAAGATTCGTTTATCCTCAAAACATTTTTGAAGCCATCAACTGCCGTTTAACCAGTAGATGGCAGCAGTTTCCTAAATGATTAAAAATAGATTTCTGAACCTCTTGATGTTCTCCTTATGCATCTTTTACACGCGTATGAACGTGAAGTAGCATGACAACGTTACATTTGTAGAATATTTTTATATAAAATGGATAAAAACACACAAAGTTGCTTTGTACATCCCACATGTGGAGATTATGGTTACTCAAAGAAGTGCTGCACAACAAAAAGAGAGCAAGAAAGAGAGGGATAATACAAAAGCAGAATAAACACACATATTTTTTTCTTAGGCTACTTCCTTTTCCCTTGCGGCTTTTACAATATATTTGCAATTGTAGCCGGTATCCCGTTATTGGCCTTCTGGTTAATGACAGGCATACATTTACACTTTCCATCACATAGGCCTATTTTACAACCTAATTTAAGAGTCAAATAACTAGTTAATCAGTGAATGTATTATTGTGAGCCGAGAGGGTTGTTAGTTATTGCATTCATATCCTGCTACAATAACAATAATCATACAGCTCTATAAATAACTCACGGAGCATATCACGAAATAAAACGATAAGGAGGAAGCTGCAAAGGGATTTCATGCGTTTCCAGAAAATGGGCAGACTGCCAGAATTCTCGGGAAGCTGCTTCAGGATGCTGGGAAGTGGCGTGACCACCTGGCATCACATCAGCAACCGACAACTCGGAAATAATCACTTAAGGCTTTCACTCTATTCTTGGTGTCATTACTGTTATTGCGTGACCAACATTGATAACAACATGCACAGATTGTTCCAGGAAGACAATGCTTAGACAGGCAGGTAATTTCCGTCTGTTAAACCTCATTATATTTGATGGGAATTAACGCTTTGTTTGACAGTGTTTGTTTATTTATCGCCCGGTGCCATTTACGGTCAAAAAGGAAATATGTTTAGTCCGTCAGTTCCTGGTGGAAAACTTTACTCTGCCCACTAGATGGCAGCACTGACCTATTAATGAAACTACTACTTGACATTACCTCTGTTTTTTCCAGTTCGAAGGACTGATTTAGAGGGGTATTATTGTGAATTATTATCTACACTATTTTAATATGTATTTTGTAATATTCGTTATGCGTGTGACTGAAATTGATCAATAGCTATTTTCCCAATATGTTATTACAAATGATACACTGACGTAGTTGGGAAATCCCTCTTTGTGTTAAAAGCTGCAAAACAAACATTTCGGATACGATTATTAACAACATGGACATGGTCTCCCATGACGTCTCATGGCTGCATGTGTGCACAGCCCCAGCGCAGCCGCATGTGCAGTCGCACTTGACCCGGCGGTCGTATCGAGCCGCGAAGGTGAACGAGGAGGAGGAAGCACACACTGTACTGTACTGCACTGCTGTCCAATAATGTCACCCGATCAAACCCAGGCACAGCAGGTCCTCAGGCGCTAAGTGGATGAACTCTCTGCTAGTCCCAGTTGCCGACCCCCCGCCTCACCCCATCCTTATGATGGCAGTCATGTGGGAATGTGGAATGCAAAGGAATACCAATGCAGGCCAGCCCCGGAACATTGAAAAGTCCCCGCGTGACATCGGCGTCCTTCTGACTGAGCTTGAGTAACCCCCCCCACCCCTCCCACACATCCACACACACACACACACGCGCACACACACACACACACACACACACACATACACACACATACACACACACACACACACACACACACACACACACACACACACACACACACACACACACACACACACACACACACACACACACACACAGACACACACACACACACACACACACACACACACACACACACACAGACACACACACACACACACACACACATACACACACACACACACACACACACACACACACACACACACACACACACACACACACACACACACACACACACACACACACACACACAATCTCTCCCTCCCCATGTCTGGCATTGTTCACATTGGTTACCTATGACGGAACAAAAAAGTATGCAAGGATCCAAGCCACACTGTGTGGCGGGTGAGCTTGGGGTGATGCAGGCTGTATGTTGTCCTGATGTGGATTCCCTCCTCAGAGCACGCACTGAATCCAACCCTGAGGCATTTGAGGGCAGCACTGCTTATGTCTACGCCGTTGCGATCCATTTGCGGAAGCAACTCTACGCAGTGCATCGTTCGCCTCTCACTTCTCACGTTCACTTTACTGCCCATTACCCTAGTTTTTGGGCAAACAATACCAATGCTAACACAGACATACCAGTTCACACCAGCCCAACTATTATTAATTTCACCCTGCACCTATTCTGATAAGGTGAGGTGACCCATGGGTCTTCTATCTTTCATATCACGGCTCACCTTTTAACATTTGATCAATAACCTTTTCTACCTGAGGTTGAACCGGTAATCTCTGCTTATCGCACAGGCTGCCAAGGTTTGAAGTGGTTAGCATTAGTAAGATGAGCAGACTTGTTGATATAGGTCACCATGCCTCTATGAGGTCACACACACACACACACACACACACACACACACACACACACACACACACACACACACACACACACACACACACACACACACACACACACACACACACACACACACACACACACACACCTCTGGGTGCCTGCATAAGGGAACAAAGAGCAGGGAGAGAGAGAGAGCACAGTGCATTCCACTCCTTTGGTATTCAGTGTGAAGTATTGTTAGAGACACTCTCTCCCTCCCAGGGACAAACCACCTGTTTATGAGTATGCAAACATGGAATGTGGCGGTACCACAATTTACAGTAGAGCAGAGGACAGGGTAGGAACGGTATTAAAATGTACTTCTACAATGTAATAATTAATCGTTACTTCAGAAGTGTAGTAACGATATTCAGCTTTACTTCCGCAGGGCAGTAACGGTATTGAATGTTGCTTTAACGGTATCAAATGTTACTTCAGAAGATATGGCTAGTAACTGTATTGAGTGTTACGTCTGCAGGGTAGGAACGTATTGAAAGTTACTTCAGAAGATATGGCTAGTAACAGTAATGAATGTTACATCTGCAGGGTAGTAACTGTATTGAATGCTACTTCTGCAGGGTAGGAACGGTATTGAATGCTACTTCTGCAGGGTAGTAAACAGTTTTGAATTCTACATCTGCAGGGTAGTGGCGGTATTGAATGCTACTTAAGCATGGTAGTAACAGTAATGAACGTTTCTTCCGCAGGTTAGTAACGATATTGAATGCTACTTTTGCAGGGTAGTAAATGGTATTGAATGCTACTTCTGCAGGGTAGTAAACAGTATTGAACACTAATAATTGCATCGTCTTCCATCTCTTCTCAGAACGATGAGGGATCCCTTCCCTCTCTAATTTCATCTGGTGATCGGGTTTCCAAAATATCCGACATACACATATGACTTAGTGATGTCAGAATTATCCCCATCACCCAACTCATTGGTTACACCGCAGCCTACAAACCAAAGCACCGCTGTTTTATGCAGTGAGAGAGTGTTATCAATATATAATATAAGAAACAGTACTTAGTCATAACACTAATTGAACATTGGAGAGTGTGAGAGATGTCTTAGCTGTGATACCTACAGAGCTGTTCCAAGGACATGGTATCTTTGGGCCGATAGCATTGCATTGGCCCGTTACAGAATGCAGTGTGTTGCACCTTGCACTGCTCTCCATTGCTCAACATCCAGTAAACCCCGGTGTCCTCGATCAGGGTCCTCCCCCTCCCCCACAAACTGAGTGGGAAGTGTTTACCGGCTCACAGGCCAAGTAGGTGTGCTGTGATCCTGCTTTCTGTTTCCTCTTTGTCATTTGTTTATCAGAGATTTTTTTCCGTTTACAGCGGGAAACATATAGGCCGGTACATATACATATACACCCACGAGAACACACGTGGAGACGCGCACACACACAAGCCTGCATGCATATGAAGAATTAAGTGCTAGCATCTTGTAGAGGGCGTAAGGGAGAGAGAGAGAGAGAGAGAGAGAGAGAGAGAGAGAGAGAGAGAGAGAGAGAGAGAGGATGATTTAGAGAAGGCGGAAATAGGAGAAGAGAAAGATAATAGTTTCATTAAGCCAAAGAACTAGAGCTAGGTGCAGAACACTCTGACCTGGCCGTAAGTGGAAAAAAGACAGGGGCC
This sequence comes from Gadus macrocephalus, assembly GCF_031168955.1. Lineage (NCBI taxonomy): Eukaryota > Metazoa > Chordata > Actinopteri > Gadiformes > Gadidae > Gadus > Gadus macrocephalus. Next base: position 16,988,503 of record NC_082387.1, read on the forward strand.
ATTCTAGAGTTGTTGCCAGCCCAAGGCTGGGAACAACTCCAAAGCAGCCTCTGTCTTTTTTCTGTGCCCAGTTCCTGGGCTTAATGTGGCAAGAGTCAACAGTACACACACATACGTACACACTCACACACATGCTTGATGTTCTGCAAAGAGACCCGGAAAGTAGATCAATATCTATTAGTGGGCCAGGGAGATTGTATTGCCCTCTCTAATGTGTTCTGGCAATGCATATAGTTTGAGTTAGAGTAAAGAGCTGCTGCTTCTCAGCTGGTGGGGGCATCCTTCTATTCCTGTAACAGCTAAATATTCACAGCGGTTCATTCCCTTATCCTCGGGTGACCAAGGAACTGTTAATGCTTCCACATCCATAAATGTTCACCATGTTCCCACGGGCAGAACTACAGTGTAGCTCCCCACTCTAGCTCTGTTTAAATCAATAGTCCACCAAGACAAAGACCAAGACACACAGTATTTGCATTGGCAATCAAAGGTGCACACTTTTGCCTGTTGCAGATCTTGTAAGTCAAAGTTGAGTGCTATTGTTAACGCATGACAACGTCATATGGTGACGTGTGACAATGTCAACGAGCCTACTGTCTGTTTGGGATCCATTCCAACAACACAGAGATGCATTTCAGATGTACAGACGCTTGCAAAAAGTGCATTTGCAACCTTTTACAACAGTGTTTGCCCCCGTTCTAATCGCTATCTACATGTAATGGTCACATAGCGTCCTTGTTGCTCTACGGCCTGCAGGACTGATAAGAGCGACAGTGACCATACTCCTTCAGAGTAAATGTCCACAAAAAATACCTTGAACAACCCTTGTTCTATGACTCATGTCTTGTTTTGTTCTCTAGCCTTCGGGGCACAAACATTGCACTCAGTCACATCCATTTGCAGTCCCCCAACATTACAGTTACATTACAATTGTTGGGACAAACTGTGCAGTGGTAAACGAGTGCACTATATTGCAATGAGACACCTAGTTCTGAACACATAACAGAACAACCCGGTGTGTTTGTTTTGAGTCACTATGCCAGGCCAGGGGGACTTGTGTACTTTTCTCTCTTTATATAGACATACCCAGCCTCTTCTCCAAATTCTGGGGGAAAACTTAACACATTCTCTCCAGGTCTTCTCACTTGCACTGAAGAACCACCCTCTGCCCGTCCAGAAAGGCCAAGTATTAACACGTGGAGGGTTTCAAAGGGAACCTTTTTTAAAGCGGAATATTACCTTGTGACAACACTGTCCACCCTGAATCCCGAAAATGTCTTTATGAAGCAAGTAGGAGGTAGACACCTTGCTCAGGGATGCCTACAGTTAGGGTGTGGAAATTGGGGTTTGAACCAAGAACCTTTTGGCTTGCAGTCAAATCCCCTTACTACCACAATATCCTTCCCTGTCTAATATCAAAATATCAAAATCATTATTGGTCGACCTATCACGTGTTCCAACTTCATAATGATGATAAAAAAAACAAGCGGCCTATGCCGGTGTGCTGACTCTTACCCCTACTGCTGCCACATGTGTATTGATCAGTCAGAGGTCAAAGGTCAAACAGAAGCGCCAGTTGGAGGCCAACAAGACGGGGTAAGTCACTGTATAATTAGCGCGCCCTCCTTATCCCCCTGGGCTCCGTAAGGGGACGAGGACAGCTGCTCCCGTCCCCATAAAGCAGCATCATCCCTGGCCAGGCCTAAGCGCAACTCAACCCCCCCCCCCCCCCCCCCACCGACCCCCATAAAACACCAGGATAATGTGTGCATCAGTTGGGTCAGACGGAAGGTCAGATGAAAGTCTCCTCTACTGTAACTGTGTTTCTCTTGTCCAACGTTTGTAGGTATGTTGTCTTTTGCTCATTCCCGAATAAGCAGGGTTTCTGTGCAGTGTTTATGACCCTGTATGGTTAAGCTCTGTTGCCGTCATGCTACTTTGAACTGTGCATCTGCCGAGGGGCTGAGCTGTAGATCTGCTGCAGCTGTTGTTGCTGTCCCAAAGGACCGGAGGGAAAGGGGAACCGAAATGGGGACCTCCTGCTATCTTGATAACCCAGAAGAACTCTGTGTCTCTCTCTCTCTCTCTCTCTCTCTCTCTCTCTCTCTCTCTCTCTCTCTCTCTCGCTCGCTCGCTCGCTCGCTCGCTCGCTCGCTCTCTCTCTCTCTCTCTCTCTCTCTCTCTCTCTCTCTCTCTCTCTCTCTCTCTCTCTCTCTCTCTCTCTCTCTCTCTCTCTCTCTCTCTCTCTCTCTCGCTCTCTCTCTCGTTCTCCTGCTCTCTCGCTCTCTTTCTCCCCTTCTTGCTCTGCCCACTGCTCAAGTTTCGCTGCCCACGCGCCTGAGTCATCACCTATACAAAGAAAAACAACCACACACACAAACACACATATGCACATCCACACGCACTTGCACACACACACACACACACACACACACACACACACACACCCCCACAAACACTCACACACATATACACACATCCACACACACACGCCCAGAAACGTTTTCTCCCCTTAACATGCTCTTGGGAATGATTCATGGTTGACCCTCTCCTTCCCCCTGGGTGGTGAGTCAGGAAGCGAGAGAGAGAGAGAGAGAGAGTGAGCTAGAGAGAGAGAAACGGATGATGACCAGAAGACGGACAAAGGACAGCAGAGTGGAAGGCAGTTGGGACAGAAAGAGGGGTGGTGTAGTTTGACGCCCATGAGCAACTTGGTCTTTAGTGCTTTGTGTAGGCAGCAGCAGCAGCAGCACAGCCGTCACCGCGTGTAGCAGAAACTCAGCCTTCCGACGCCGGCCTTAGTCACCACGGCAACTGTTCCCAAGCGTACAGCGATACTGCCTGCATCTGGTCGTGGCTCATTGTGTCGCGCGTGTTCAGGTTTCAGTCCCATTGGCAGCGAGTAGTAGCGCGGCACGGTTGCCGATTTCTTTGTGCTTTGATGACCTTGGTGCGTGCCGTCGCTGGCGAAGCCGTTGATTGTTGTCATGTTAGCAAAGTTCTGCCTGCCTGTTCAAACACGGTCCGGAGCTCCACCCACCGCCATGGGATTCTCAACCCTGGATCAGAATGCTGTGGTGTTGTTTGCCTTTCCTGCACCCAATACATTGGAATCATTCCATTGAGGTTGCTTACCTTGTGATTCCTTGTCAAGGAATGCCCGGCATGTGAGGAATGCTCCCACACAACACGATTAGCTAATCCCAACACCTACAGCTACAGGCATTCAAAGGTCTACCCTCGCCCTAACCTGCACCCTTGTCCTTGCGAGACACACGCGGGTGTGTCTTTTTTTTTTCATTGTTGTGTAATTGATCTTCAGATCCACATACTCCACTGTGGATCGCAGCCTTTCACTCTATCCTTTGTCTTTCCCAAGAAAAGATGCAGCCTGTTGATATCACCCTGCGATGGTATCACCCATTAAGAGCCACACGTTATGAGCTGTCAAAGTAACCTTTTCAGACTGCAACGAGGGAGATGAGTCACCAGCCTCCGTCGTACAACAAGCGGTGCAGCATTTGCGGCAAGCGGGGCTGGGGGAGATCCTGTCTTAGTGACTCACAGCGCAAATGTTGAACACAAGAGATTTTCACTACCCTTTGATAAAGGTGATGGGTGGGTATACGTGTGTGTGTGTGTGTGTGTGTGTGTGTGTGTGTGTGTGTGTGTGTGTGTGTGTGTGTGTGTGTGTGTGTGTGTGTGTGTGTGTGTGTGTGTGTGTGTGTGTGTGTGAAACGTGTGACCCCCCTCCGCCCCCCTCTCCCACAAGGGTATGCGGGCGTGCACAGGTGGGTGCATATGTTGCACGCTGGTGTGCATGTGTGCACAGTGGTGTAGTCTATTTTATTGTAGTGGTTATACTGTGATGATTCCCTCCCAGCCTCGTACACACACGTCCCGCCGGTACGTGTACGTGTGTGGCGCTTATGGGGTGTCGCACCACACTCACTAACGCAGGGGTCTACAACCCGCTGCATGGATTTAAGAGTGCAACGATTATCAACAATCATGGAAAGCTGAATAGGCTTATCGGTTTTAATAACAGTATCAACAAATAGAGCACAAAAATGACAAGTTCTCCTTTGTGTATCTATAATAGCAATAGCACCTGCTAAACAAGGTCAAAGCTACTCAAAATAATTGAATGAAATGTTTACAACCATGGCTAACAAATGCATGAGAAGTAGTAACTGTTGTTATAACATACAGTAATTTAATTGTGTAAAAGTCTGAAATTACTGCACCTTAGAAATGACCATGAATTAGCTATACTCTCATTTGTAGAGTAATTAACTTTATCAATTTCAATTGTGTATACCAACTGCATGTTGGCTGACATTAACCTAACTTTCTTACCCTCCACTCTAACCAAGGATGCCTGTTTTTAAATTCCCTAGCCTAGCCTGACACTCTGAATGTAGGAGATAACTTCCCCTGCTAAAAGTACTTTATTGCAGTTATACCCAACCGGTCTTTACGAAAAATAAACACTGAATTGAAAGTTCTGTCACAAAACGATTGACACACGTATCTGTGCACATTTTTAAGTGGGTAGACGGAAGTCCTGGAGCATTCCTAGTGGGTACACGGCGTATGCCTGCGTATCACGTCGACGACGCCACTGTGTGACGTGCATGCTTGTGTACATGTGTTTGAGTGAGTGTATGTGTGTCGAGGTGGAGGGTGTGTGCATGTGTGTGGGGGGGGGGGGGGGGAGTGTGTGAGAATGGGGTCTCCTTTTGTGTCCTCAAATCAATACATTATAAAACAATTACCCAACATCCTATGTGTAACTTTATTCACAAAATATTCACGAACAACATTAGGAATGACTATGCCATTGCATTTCCGATGAAATCAGAAGGGCAAAGTGGATATCGTCAAATTCTCAGTGGACTTTCCATTAGTAAATGGCAAATAGGTTCCACATGACGCCTGAGAGAGAGATTAGATTGAGCAGAGTTGATACCCTGGTATCTGCGCTGCTTTTGCTTTGCCATTACGGTGGAGTTTCCTTCCGCAGAGAGGAATCCCCTCGATGCACTGCTCTGGTTCCCGCGGTGAGGCTGAACCAATGGTTCTTCTCACTACCCTCTCTCACTTTCTGTTTCATTCTCGCTCTTTTCTCTCTGTGCCATTTGCTGTCTCTCTCTCTCTCTCTCTTGCTCTCTCTCTCTCGCTCTCTCTTTCTCGCTCTCTCTTTCTCGCTCTCGCACTCTCTCTCTCGCTCTCACACTGGCGCTCTCTCGCTCTCGCTCTCTCTCTCTCTCTCGCTCTCGCTCTCTCTCACGCTCTCGCTCTCTCTCTCTCTCTCCTTCTCATAGAGACACACTTTCTCTATCTGACTCCCTAAATGTCATGCACTTTCTGTCTGTTTTCTTGTACCTTGTTTTCACAGACACATACACACAAACACACACAAACACGCACATTCACAGACACACACACACACACACACACACACACACACACACACACACACACACACACACACACACACACACACACACACACACACACACACACACACACACACACACACACACACACACACACACACCCACACACACACACACTCAAACTGTGTTCACCAAAGTAGAGTTGAGCTGTTTTTGTTTTTTGCATGTCCGTACCAACTCGGTTTTACGGTGGAACTGCCAAGTATAATAGTAGATGATGTTTTCTTGGTTTGTTTAGTGTAGCAATAATAAGAATTAATATTATAATTATTATTATTAACTAATACAATACGTTGAAGCATATTTTAAACAAGCTAAAACGTTCCGTCCATCATCAATATCAAAGGACTTTCCTCAGAAAAAAACGGAAAATCACAGTCTAGTGTGTGACGTCAACCAATAACCACTTCCTGGATCTCAGCCGCATGTCAGACGAGGTCCCTTCAGTGGCAGCGTGCCGAACACAGACGACGGCTTGACCCTTCTAATGGAGTGCAATGACCTCTCACCTCTGTCTTGACCCCTGACCCCGGCCCTCCTGTCCCTCTCCACCACTAACACCTCCGCCTCATTGGCCCGGATCAGTGAACACAGAAGAATGAACTCACTCTCACTTATAAAGGGGTAACCTTTCGCAGGGAGCGGATCCCCCCCAGCCTGGCTTAGCGGACGATATTAGGGTCTTCAGCCGTCACTACAGCAGTGGGG
>NC_082387.1:16997172-17002172 GCF_031168955.1 Gadus macrocephalus
GGGTCAGGCTAATGATGTTATACGGTGGCTTTCATTGAAGTCCCGGGTTTCTGAGCTCAAGGTGTCCAATGTAGTAATTAGGGTCACATGGACATTTTTTTGGCGGAACTAAAACAAATGGAGCACTCATCTGTGCTCATTGGAACATAATATAATCAGTGGAGCATTTAGATTACCTGCATTGTGTAAGCTCTCCCCCCCCCCCCCCCCCCCCCCCCCCAACCCTCTCTTTTATCTTCAATCTTCATCTGCCATGCCGGCCTAACCCTATTATTTGGCATGAACAGCACAATCTTATTCAAGTCCAGAGCACTGTTAAACAACAATCATCGTAAGCCTATCAAAGTCCCATATGAGGCCCGTGGAAGGCTTACTGGCGACCGAAACATCGAAGATACTTGGAATTAGAAACACCCTGGGCGCCAACCGCGCAGGTTTACCTTTGTTAAAAATAGAGAACCTTGTTTCCTTTTTTAAACTGCCCGGAGAGAACCTAAATTTAAACTATTCTAGATCTTTCCTGGCTTCGCCTCTCTTCACAGTCCAGCAGCACACAGCGCTTTAAGCCAATGAGACGAGCACAGCACTGAATCAACCTGATGGAGGCTATTTACAGTCACCCATGTTACGTAGCACGGTTCTTTTCCTGTGGCTGTGACCCATATTGAGCTTCACCGTGGCTATCCCCTCCAGTAAACACAGATAATCCCCAGAAGGGTCAGACGAAAGGGGATGAATTAGGAGAACTCTCTAGAACTCTCCGGTCAGTTCCAGGCAACGGCGGTTTCGCAACTTGTTGCCTAGATGCAGAAGTGATTAGCGTCATTAGCATTAAAAATAATGTGTCATGGTTTGCATGGTTGGTATGGAAAAAAAATACCAAAAATATAGCCCCTTTAGAGAGATACTAGTGGCTTATTTGATTTGGAAGCCAACACACCCACACAAATGTGCAAACATCCACACACACCCAAACACTTGCACGCCCACACACATGCATGCAAACAAACACACACTGACGAACGCATGCCGTCATGCACACACAAACACACGCACGCACACACACACACACACACACGCACACACACACACACACACACACACACACACACACACACACACACACACACACACACACACACACACACACACACACACACACACACACACAAACAAACAAACAAAAACACACAAACACACACACAGTCACGCACAAACACACTAACACAAATAGGCTCTGTCAAAGTCTTGGCACAAATAAACAATATTGTATGATAGCAGACAAATAACATGTGTGTTAATGGTGACAGGTGACAGGTGACATAAAATAATAGTGTGTAGGGCATGTTAGACAACCCTGGAATATGGTTGCATGAGGCCAGGTGTGCAATGTGTGTGAGGCTACCCTGCATACATTAAACTCGGTTGGTTCCTCTCTGTCTACCTCTCTGTCTCTTTCTCTCTCTGTCTTTCTTCCTCTTCCCTTCTTGATCCCTCTGTCTCTCTCCTTTGGGCTCTGTGTCTCGGTGTCTCTCACTCACTGCACTACAGATATGTATTGTTCCCCTCCAGTCTAGCGTATGAGGCCACAGTTTAATGTGTCTCTGTTGTATCCTGCTGTTACAGTTTTTTACGATACAATAAACACTAAAATCTAAAGTTTTGCCCAATTATCAAAACCTTACACTCAAGGAGCAAAACTCGGCCCCAGATTTGCACCACTGTAAGCACAATGAGTCCGTTCACACTTTGTGCAAAACAATACACACAGTGATTTGAAACACTAACACACACGTCTATGCATTAGACACAGAAGTATATCAAGATGTCACTTCCTTGCAATTCTAAAGCACTGACTATCAAATTACCACACCCATGAGCCAGTTGATTGAACACTGCCATCAGGTGTGCAAACACAAGATAGCTTAATTGTAGACACACCAATCAGGTTTAAGCACAATAAAAATGCAGCAGGTGAGTTCACCAAACTTAACCAAAATGGAAGGAAGAGGAAGAGTGAGGATGAGAGGGGGAATCGGAGAAGTCGGAGAAGGAGGCAGAGGCCGTGCCAAAGGTAGAGGCCGAGGTAGAGGTAGAGGAAGAGGAAGAGGAAGAGGAAGAGGAAGAGGAAGAGGAAGACTTCAAGCAGGACTCTTGTGGACCATGTTGTGAACCATGGATTGACGCTGAGGGAGGCTGGACTGAGAGTCCAGCCAAATCTCAGCAGATTCACCGTGGCATCTGTCATAAGGGCATTCAGACTGGAAAACAGGTACAAAAATTACCTGTTTACAGCTTCTTACTGTATGCACCCCATATCAGCACTTTTGATACCCCTTCCTGTGACATTTTACAGTAGGTTACATGTGTTTTGTTCTACATAGGATTGAGGGTTGAGTACAACGAGGAGGAAGGGCTCCCATTTTCACACCACTGCAGGAGAGGGAGATTGTGAATATGGTTTTGGCAAATAATGCCATCAGGCTTTGTGAAATCCAGGCCAAAATTATTGAAGACCAAATAATTTTTCAGAACGTGAATCAGGTCTCTCTGTCCATCATAGCTCGTATCCTGAAGGCACATCAGGTACAAATGAAACAGATGTACCGAGTGCCTTTTGAGAGGAACTCGGAGAGGGTCAAACAGCTGCGGCATGAGTATGTGGAGGTATGTATTGTTCACTTTAGCACTCTGATGTTGCATACTGCACACATAACCTTTTTTTACATGTAAATGTGCTGTACACTAAATCTATGCTGAACTACACAATCTTGTCTCACTGTATTTTAGAGAGTCTTACAAATGGATGCTGAGGCCATTCAGCATGAGTACATCTACATAGACGAGGCGGGGTTTAACCTCTCAAAGGTCAGAAGGAGGGGAAGAAATGTAATTGGCCAGAGGGCAATTATTAGTGTCCCGGGGTAACGTGGGGGCAACATCACCCTTTGCGCTGCAATCACCCAGAATGGGGTCCTCCACCGCCATGCCAACATGGGTCCGTATAAAACCCCTCACATCCTTGCATTTTTAGACAGATTATACAACCTCACAATCAATAACATACAGATCCAATACATTGTCACCTGGGGCAATGTTTCATTCCACCGCTCTGCTCTGGTTCAGAACTGGTTTACACAGCACCCAAATTTCACAGTCCTTTTCCTGCCACCATATTCACCATTTCTTAACCCAATTGAAGAATTTTTCTCGGCATGGCGGTGGAAGGTTTACGATCTGCACCCCCTGGCTCGGGTATCCCTCGTTCAGGCCATGGAGGAGGCCTGTGACCAGGTTGAGGCCACAGCCATACAGGGGTGGATAAGGCATGCACGGCGATTCTTTCCCCGCTGTCTAGCGAATGAGGATGTCGCCTGTGATGTAGATGAGATTCTCTGGCCATATCCAGCTAGGAGAAGAGACCAACAATAGCAATTTATGTGCTGTGTTTTCTTTTTTTTTTGGGGGGGGGGGGGTTCTTTTTTTGTTCATGTTATGTTCATGAAAACTGGGAAATGTTTTTTTTGTTGGCTTGTTGCCTTGAGCATATGGGAAAAAAAAAATAACATTGTCAACAGCATTAGTCTTGTGTCCTGTGTGGTTTCTACAGTAATGCATACAAGTGTGTTTAGTGTTCACTGTGTGTATTGTTTTGCAAAAAGTGTGCGCAGACATTGTGTTTACAGTTGTGCAAATCCAAGCAATGTTTTGCAAATTCACTGTGTGCTTCACCCATACTACTCTATGCACTTAGAAGCAGAATTAGCCGAAAGTGTTTAAGGTTTTCAACAGCAGAGTGTAACTGGTGCAAACAGAATTAAGTCATATGCAACGTGTGTGTTTCATATGGTAAAAGAATATGGTTTTGATAAGTTAGTGTCTAGTTTTTACAAGAGTGGTTCATTTTGCAAAGGAGCTAAGGTGTTTTGCTAATTGGGTTTGTGATTGTGCTATTCGTGTGTTGGATTTTGCTAAACAAAACAAAACAATCAAAATTGTGTTTATTGTATTGTAAAAAACTGTAATCCACTTCCCTCTAGGATACTTCCCTTTCCCTTCCCGGACACCAACACACACACACACACACACAGACACACAGACACACACACACACACACACACACACACACACACACACACACACACACACACACACACACACACACACACACACATACACACACAGGCACTGACACACGCATGCCGATGCCCCCGACAAACACACATTAACAGTCAGCCACATTAACTGACATGTACCTCAACATGCACACACTCATACACATCCACAAATGCAAATGCACGCAAACCCACACCCACAAATGCACACACACACACACACACACACACACACACACACACACACACACACACACACACACACACACACACACACACACACACACCTAACACACATAGTACAGTCACACACATTAAGAGGCACACCGTGCATGCCCACATGCACAGACCCACACACACCCACGAATGCACACAACCATACCCACAACCAATAAAAAAAGTCCAAAAAACGCGAAACCATACACACGCACACAAACACGCGCTATGCATGTGCAGTAACCTGCAACGAGTCACATGCATGCACCCCACGTGGTGAAAGACACTCAGAGTCACACACAGACACACACCCATACACATACAGGCACTGAAACATGCAAGTCATCCTTAGTCATTCGTACATCCTCGATCACCCTCCTAACAAGCGTCTGTGCTCACTCGTGAGCCTCTGTTCATGTGCGTGGTTATCCATGATCGTCTTTGTGATTTGCTTGTTGCACCCCGTTGTTTGTGATCACCAACACAGTTTGTCACTGTTTCCGTTCTCCAGTGCTCTCCCTTCTGTCAAATGTATGTGGACTAATAGCTTGACCTCTATTTCAGGGTTTTTCTATCTTTAAAGTGGCTTTGAATCATGCTTCATGTGCACATATAATGGGCCATAACTATTAACAGCTGCCTCCCACATGCTGTGCATATTCCAGGCGT
>NC_082387.1:17009672-17014672 GCF_031168955.1 Gadus macrocephalus
ACCATACACACACAAATAGGCTTGCCTTAAAAGGACACTCCAGACACACATCCACAGTGAGGCCTCAGGGCAGAGTCCCTTGTGTTTTGCCTGATAAGTGAAGTCTACTGGTACTACTTCCTCCTTCCTATTGATTGATGAGCCAGCCCTGGACCTTATGACCAACCACAGCTGAACGTGCAGGTCATAGGTCATAACATGGAAGATAACCACCTGCTGAAACTGTTTGGGACCCCTCTTCATTCATCATTGGTTGTGAAGTGTTTTGTCGCTGTGCCCCTTTTCACTGAGTGTGTGTGTGTGTGTGTGTGTGTGTGTGTGTGTGTGTGTGTGTGTGTGTGTGTGTGTGTGTGTGTGTGTGTGTGTGTGTATGCGTGCGTGCGTGCGTGCGTGCATGTATGTGTGTGTGTGTATGGGTGTGTGTGGGTGTGTGTGCATTTGTGCGTGTGAGTGTGTGTGTGCGTGTGTGTGTGTGTTGCGTGCGCTTGTGTGTGTGTGTGTGTGTGTGTGTGTGTGTGTGTGTGTGTGTGTGTGTGTGTGCATTTGTGGGTGTTTATGTGTGCATATGTCCTTGCACATCTTTGTTTTAGGGCTGTTTTTCAGTAGATTCCTGGAAGGCAGACGTTGTGTTCAAACACCGCTAGTCCAAATTTGGTAAGTCTTTGGCTGTTGTTAGCTTTCCCCCGTTCAGCATTGAGGAACAGGAGCCCACAGGAGAGTTAGTTCTGAATACACAACACTTCAGAGACTTATCCAGCCCCTCCTTGGACACGTTTGTCGAGTAATTAACGCTCTGTTACAACCAGAGATCTGTAATTTGTATTTTGCCACTTCGGGGACCCCTGTTAGCAGCTCTCATTGAGGATCACAGGACCTGGGCAGAGCTGTGTTTAACAGATACTAGGACTCAGCCCCACCCATGCAACCGGTATTACGTTGTAACTGACACCTTTTCCTCAACAATGACCGCAGCAGCATGACTCAAACCCAGAAGCACAGGGGGGAGTGGGCGTGGCCAGGGCCGTGGATCTGAGTCTGAGGAAATAACGATTTTTTCTTTGAACCCCCCGGGGTGCACTGGATCTGCCGGTGGATTAGGAGGGTGTTGGTCGGTTTGGTCAGGGGTGTTGTGTGTGTGTGTGTGTGTGTGTGTGTGTGTGTGTGTGTGTGTGTGTGTGGGGGGTTGTAGTATCTGTCAGGTTACTTCTAAGGACCAACGTAGCACCCGGTTGTTTAAAGTCAACGGGTGGCTTATCTGATCGTTAACAAGCTTGTCAATTGAGCCGTTGACCAGTTCACAAGACTTCCTCTACATTCAATTGGTCGCGTTCTGAAACTGTATTCCAATAATACATTAAAATATAATAAAACAAATATATATTAAATAGACTAAAAAGTCACTTTTTCCATTCATATGTTTGGTGACTATGCTATCCAGTGAATTGATGTCATGAAAAATGCCAGTGGAGTAAAATTAATCTAAAGGCTGATTTCCAACCATTACCTCCCGACAGTATAGTCTGAGTCACCTGTCTGCGAACCGCTTCGGGAAGGGAGACAATTGGGGGGAAGTTGGGGGGTTGTGTGCTAACAACGATAATGAGCTATTTATCCCAGGGATGGCTGTGAGTTGAATCGCCCGGTCAATGTTAGTGAAACGCAGTCGGAGCTGAGCTCCCCTGAGGGCTGGCTGCAGAGAGCTAATCCCTTATGCAGAGCAGGCTGCTCAAACCATTGAGCTCATTAGCATGAACAGGGAGAGTCCCCACACCCATCCTCCTACACACATATGCACATACGTCCCACACATGCACACGTGCAGACACGACACACTCCCCCCCACCCCCGCCGCCCACACACGCATGAACACACAAGCATTCTAAACATGCATACACACATGCATACACACATGCATACAAGCGCACACACACACACACACACACACACACACACATGCATTCGAAACATGCATAGCCACATACATACAAACGCACACACAAACAAACACAATATAAATACATCGGCACACACACCACATTCAAACATACACAAAACACATACACACTAAATAAACACAGACACACACATACACACACTTTGCATTCACTGGCACCCAGACGTAACCAAATGAGAGGGAGGAAGGAGACAGGGGACGGATGAGAAATGCTGGGTTCTAAAACGTGAGATAATGTGGGGTTAGCGCGATGAATTCCTATCAGAGTGTATAGTTAGGTCGCTTCCAGTAACACGGAGCTTCCAGGAATAAAAAAAAAAAAAGTCATCTTTTAACGGAACCACCGTAGATGGAGTTACAGTGCACCGGGATCTCTCTCTCGTGGGCTGTCTCTGTGCCGCGTTGCTTTGCTCCTCCTGCGTTATTGATGGCCGCCTCCACCACGCCCCCCCCCCACACAACCCCCCACACACACTCACACACACTCACGCACGCATGCTGAATCACCAGCCTCGCGCAGTGCCACGCTGTCCTCCAGCCAGCGTAGCTCTCACCGTCACAGCTGTGTGTGCAGATACCCGGCGGCCCGCCTCCCCTCTCTCGGTGGCAGAGAGAGCGTGAATCTCCCTCAGGGCGATGACATGCATGTGACTGATGCTTTCTCAATTACCGACCGGTAGTAGTGTGGAGCATGTGTTTAGTTAAAAGATCCCACCACCCTTCCCCGTTATCCCCCCCCCCCCCCCGCCGCCCCGTACACCAGCGCCTCTTTTAGTGCAGAAGAAATGTTTTGTTTGAAGTCTGCGTTGCAGACGTCAGTGCCATGAGACCGCATTCCACTGATTCCATTCATTTCTGTCTACAGAGAGAGAGACACAGACACACAGAGAGAGCAGGGGAAAGGTAGGGAGCGAGCAATAGGGAGAGAGGGATAGGGAGGGAGAGAGAGACAGAGGGGGAGACAGAAAGAGAAAGAGAGCAATAGAGAGGGAGAGAGAGAGAGATAGAAAGAGAGAGCGCAAGAGAGTGCGAGAGAGCACGAGAGACTGCAAGAGAGAGGGAGAGAGAGATAGAGAGAGAGAGGGAGAGAGCGTGCCTCAGTCCCTCATGGGCTCTTTTTCCTAAGGGTGAGCTTAACGCCAACGGCAACAGCTGCAAACACAAGTGTGATGTGTTGGGGAAACCTGCTGGCTGAGATCAAGCCACCCAATGTGCTGATCGTTACCACTTTTCTGCAGCTCCCTCTCTCTCTCTCGCTGTCCCTCTCCCTCTCTCTCTCTCTCTCTCTCTCTCTCTCTCTCTCTCTCTCCTCTCTCTCTCTCTCTCTCTCTCTCTCTCTCTCCTCTTTCTCTCTCTCTCTCTCTCTCTCTCTCTCTCTCTCTCTCTCTCTCTCTCTCTCCTCTCTCTCTCTCTCTCTCTCTCTCTCTCTCCTCTCTCTCTCTCTCTCTCTTTGTCCTGTGTGTGTTCTCTCTCTCTCCCTCTCTGTCTGTATCAGCTGAACTTGTGTTGTCTTGCGTCGTCTGCCTGTCGCCAGTGAAGGCTATAGTTCAAAAGGGCTTTAAACACCCGACATCACATAGATATTTGAAAGGCGTATTAGCCTCACAGATTAGCACCTAAAGCAATCTAAAGGTTGCAAGGGTTATAATAAATAGGTCCGAAAAAACAAGAAGATATATCTGCAAAGACGTAGGGAGATTCCACCGATGAAATGTGATTTGTGATTTGCGATTAACGCTCCCTAGTCAACATGTCAATCCTTCTCTAAGGAAAACAATGGAATTGTTATCATCAGTGTTAAATCTGGGGGGCAGATGAAAATCAGGCGGATCGCACATCATCCCTCTTAAACATTGTTATTTGCGGCGCTAATATGTGACGTACTAATCTGACTCTGCTGAATGTTTCATCTGGCCAGATGTTAAGCATGGCAACCGGCGGGGGGGGGGGGGGGGGGGGGGGACATACAAAACACATTAGTGATCCACGGGGACAAAGAGCAATCCTATTGTTCACAATAATATGTTTACCGTGGCATTATCCCTGACCGACGTATGCTTATTTACCATCGGGCGGTCCGGCTCAGAGAGGAGGGATTGTGTGAGTGTGTGTGTCAGAGTGTGTGTGTTTTTGTGTGTTTGTCAGAGTGTGAGTGGTGTGTGTGTGTGTGTGTGTGTGTGTGTGTGTGTGTGTGTGTGTGTGTGTGTGTGTGTGTGTGTGTGTGTGTGTGTGTGTGAGTGATTGTAGGTGTGTGTATGTGTGTGTGTTTATTGAAAAGAGTGGAAAATAGTCAAATAGTACTTACAGCTATAAATATATGCTTCTGTATCGTGTAGCAGTCAACACAAATTTAGAAAACTTGTTATGTTCAGATAGTTAAGAAGGCTTGCCCCTGTGTGCCCTCACATACACACACACACACACACACACACACACACACACACACACACACACACACACACACACACACACACACACACACACACACACACACACACACACACACACACACACACACACACACTCACACACACACACACGTTGAAACCCTGAGCAAGGCGATTGAGTGCCCCCATCGCTGTGAAAAACACGAGCGGGGGGATTTGAGCATCGGCTGATCCTCTGTGATTGTGTGTTGGTGTCAACATGTAAACACGAGCATCAGTCGCCGCTTGCTCCCTTCTTGTTTTCGCGAACAAGCAACCGGCCATGGGATGTGCTGGGGGATCTGTTGTCAACACACGCGGCCGTGGCCTGCCCTCTGGATGGCTGGAGCTAATGAACCAAGCACTTGAATATGTAATGGCAAAACCTGGGACATTGTGGATGACAATGATGTTGCGTAGGTACCTGAACACCTGTGACGTGTTGACACTTGTTTTACTGGAGTGTGTGTGTGTGTGTGTGTGTGTGTGTGTGAGTGTGTGTGTGTGTGTGTGTGTGTGTGTGTGTGTGTGTGTGTGCGTGCGTGCGTGCGTGCTGCGTGCGTGCGTGCGTGCGTGCGTGCGTGCGTGCGTGCGTGCGTGCGTGCATGCGTGTCTGTGTC
>NC_082387.1:17017172-17019672 GCF_031168955.1 Gadus macrocephalus
CACGACATGTATTCGCTGTCCACCCCCAGATGAGGGGTCGTGGGTTCAATGCCTGCTGTCCCCAGCTGTCCACTCCTGCAAGGCGCAAGGAGAAGAGATGAAAGCGCTCTGCTGATCTAGTAGTCGGGCTGTTTGACTCCCCAGCTGAAGGGTTCTGGGTTCAATCCCCTTGCTGTCCCCAGCTGTCTGTGCCTCCAACAGAATTGATCTGTTGGGTTTTCAGTTCGTCTCGAGCCCCCACAACACTACTACTACTACTGCCACCACTATTACTACTACTACTACTACTGCCACCACTATTACTACTACTACTACTGCCACCACTATTACTACTACTACTACTGCCACCACTATTAATACTACTACTGCCACCACTATTACTACTACTACTACTACTGCCACCACTATTACTACTACTACTACTACTACTGCCACCACTACTAACTGCCACCACTATTACTACTACTACTACTGCCACCACTATTACTACTACTACTACTACTCACCACTACTACTGCCACCACTATTACTACTACTACTACTACTACTGCCACCCACTATTACTACTACTACTACTACTACTACACCACTATAAACTACTACTACTACTGCCACCACTATTAATACTACTACTGCCACCACTATTAATACTACTACTGCCACCACTACTACTGCCACCACTATTACTACTACTATTACTACTACTGCCACCACTATTACTACTACTACTGCCACCACTACTACTGCCACCACTATTACTACTACTACTACTGCCACCACTATTACTACTACTACTGCCACCACTACTACTGCCACCACTATTACTACTACTACTACTACTACTGCCACCACTATTACTACTACTACTGCCACCACTACTACTGCCACCACTATTACTACTACTGCCACCACTATTACTACTACTACTACTACTACTACTGGCCACCACTATTACTACTACTACTACTACTACACTACTACTACTGCCACCACTATTACTACTACTACTGCCACCACTACTACTGCCACCACTATTACTACTACTACTACTACTACTACTGGCACCACTATTACTACTATTACTACTACTACTGCCACCACTACTACTACTACTACTGCCACCACTATTACTATTACTACTACCACCACTATTACTACTACTACTACCACTGCCACCACTATTACTACTACTACTACCACTGCACCACTATTACTACTACTACTACTACAACCACTATAACTACTACTACTACTGCCACCACTATTAATACTACTACTGCCACCACTATTAATACTACTACTGCCACCACTACTACTGCCACCACTATTACTACTACTACTACTACTACTGCCACCACTATTACTATTACTACTACCACCACTATTACTACTACTACTACTACTACTGCCACCACTATTACTACTACTACTACTACTACTACTACCACTACTATTACTACTACTACTGCCACCACTATTACTACTACTACTACTACTGCCACCACTATTACTACTACTACTACTGCCACACTATTACTACTACTACTACTGCCACCACTATTACTACTACTACTACTACTACTGCCACCACTATTACTACTACTACTACTACCACTACTATTACTACTACTACTACTACTACTGCCACCACTATTACTACTACTACTACTACCACTACTATTACTACTACTACTACTACTGCCACCACTATTACTACTACTACTACTACTACCACTACTATTACTACTACTACTACTACTACTACTGCCACCACTATTACTACTACTACTACTGCCACCACTATTACTACTACTACTACTACCACTACTATTACTACTACTACTACTACTGCCACCACTATTACTACTACTACTACTACTACTACCACTACTATTACTACTACTACTACTGCCACCACTATTACTACTACTACTACTGCCACCACTATTACTACTACTACTACTACCACTACTATTACTACTACTACTACTACTACTGCCACCACTATTACTACTACTACTACTACCACTACTATTACTACTACTACTACTGCCACCACTATTACTACTACTACTACTACTACCACTACTATTACTACTACTGCCACCACTATTACTACTACCACTATTACTACTACTACTACCACTACTATTACTACTACTACTACTACTACCACTACTATTACTACTACTACTACTACTACTGCCACCACTATTACTACTACTACTACTACCACTACTATTACTACTACTACTACTACCACTACTATTACTACTACTACTACTACTACTACCACTACTATTACTACTACTACTACTACTGCCACCTACTACTGCCACCACTATTACTACTACTACTACTACTACCACTACTGCCACCACTATTACTACTACCACTACTATTACTACTACTACTACTGCCACCACTATTACTTCTACTACTGCCACCACTACTACTACTACTAATCTACTTCACTACTGCTACTACTACTGCTACTACT
>NC_082387.1:17024672-17039672 GCF_031168955.1 Gadus macrocephalus
CGCGTGTGGCAGCTGCCACGGCTGGGGTAAAGAGAGGGTTGGGGGGCGGGGGTGGGGGGGTGACGGGGACTGTAAAAACTCGTCCTCCTAAGACCCGTCGTAAGACCTACCCTGAGTCCTCCTTGTATCTTTGTTCTCGTATCTCCATCCATCTCTCCGTCCCCCCCTCCCATCCGTCCATCCACCCAGCGATCCATCCCCGTTCCCGGCTGGCCGTTGGGTGCATGTGTCTGGCCGTGTCAGCCACAGACGCCTGAGAGCGGTCGCTGTCACCCAGGAGGAGTGTGTCTGTGTTTGTGAAACCCAACCGCTGGGCTTCTGCAGCAACTGGAGATCCACTGGAGACCCCGGACCGAGGCCTGATCACGGCCTCTATGGCTCACAGCAGGGGGGTCCATTTGTTTAAGGAGGGGGAATGTCGTCGGGATTACCCCTCGATGGACCAGCGAAGGAATACGCTGTTCCATGAGATTAGTTTGATTAATTCTTCTTGGACGTGATATGATCTGTGATCAGATGCATGTGCACATGAAATCACAAAATGCGTTTTGTTTAATTGATCCAAGGGGATGAGGCGAATGCACGCGGCCCACTGGGAAAGATCTCTCCCAAAAATTCTGCTTTGCATTTTCCAAAGTGCCAGACTTGGAGAAGTGCATCGCAGATTCTCGGCAGTATGTGAATCATATGTCTATTCTGAGTTTACACAGAGCTGTTGGCCTGGTTGCTGTGTGCAGGTGGCAAGCCCTTGAAGTCAGAACATTTAATTCTGGTGGTACTTTGGAAAGTGTTAGTGTCAACAAATTTTTTACTGCTGGCTTTTTTTCTTGTCTGAGAGGTACAGCTCTTTGCTTTAATGTGTTGAGTTTTAGATCTCTTTTCACAGGCCCTTTGATGTGGACAACTACTAAGCTCGCATAGGGCTATGTAAAACCGATCTATATAAAACAGAGTGTGCTAACATAATGAGATCCCATGCCTGCAAAACACACTACACAAGGTGGAAACACAAACAGTTCTGAACTCACTATTAAACTGTTCCACCTTTTGACTGTTTTGACTGTTTATCCATGAAGCTCTTAAACAGCATTTATTTTCAACACGTTTTCAATCGCATCCCCACTTCATCTCTATTGCTCTCCATTAGCAATTCAGTAGCAAACATACCCTTTTCCTATTGGGGCTGTCTTTAGAGAACAGAGTTCAAATATATGTCTTCATTCATCAGCAGTGAATGCAATCTTTTGAAGAGCACTCTCCCTCCTCGACATGCTAAATCCCTTTCCTTATACCTTGTGCAGAGTGCAGTTGCTCGGCATGCAGCTGGCCATGTATGTACTCAGCTGAAAGAGGTACAGGGCAGGCCACCTCTCCCCCTCCCCCCCTCACCTCCCTCGCTCTGAGTTTCCCCCTCGCCGGGCCACGGTTCACATTCTGGCAGATACTTCTAAGGGCCCGGCCTGCCTGCCAGTAGGGGGTAGAATTAGCAATCATTTAGAGTAATTGAGAGAGAGAGAGAGAGGGCTGTATGAAGTTTTTATGTGGTTACGATGCCTTCTGCTTAGAAATCAGTCCCCTGCAACCGCCTTTCTAAGAGCCGTCTGTCAGCACAGAGCAGGAAGTTCGTGAGTTCAGCAGTTCTGAGTAAAAGGAGCCGGGAGGATGTTTGGTTCATTAGAGAGAGGGCTGTGGGTTCCACTGCTGACCGTGACTTGGAAGTGACTGTGCATCACTTGAAGCAGTGAAATAAAATGACCACTTCCCTGATCTGCGTTTTAATGTGTTTGGGTAAGGTGGGTTGAAGGATATTTCGCCTCACTCAGGAAAAGCATTTCATAATGACTGCTTCCCGTTCACACAATCAGGGCAGTGCCTGTCTCGTTTTCACTGTTAGTTGTGTAGCTCAAGGGCAGGGAATCAAACAGGCGAGGCTATTTTCGCACCTGAAGAAAATAACAACAATAAATCGGAGGGCAATGAGCATGTGTGTTTTCTTTGAAATATGCTTTATAGAGTGCCCACTTCATCCGTGATTATATTTAAGATTACATTTGCTTCAAGATGTTATCTTCTTTATGCAGCGGCAGGGGCATTAAACAAGGGCAAAGCTCTAAGCCCATATAATGTGATTAATCCTTTGATAAATGTATCATTTGATTACGGATTACCCCCAGTCTCTTTGACATCTTTTTCTCTAAGAGCAAATCTTTTGGACGCTCAGAAACTGCGACTAATCTCAAAGGCGATTCAAATGACGACGACGCTATAAGGCAGACAACGGCCATGCATGACAAAAAAACAAATCACTTAAGTCAGATTCACTCATCTCGCTCACAAAGAGTGCACAAATTCTGCTGCCACATGATCAAAGGCTTTGTTGGTCTTAAGACCCTTTTTCCCGCTTGCGCTCTGTGTTTGAGACTTCAAAGCGGTGAGACATCTTACACTCTTCCGTCTAAAAAAAGGAGAAGAGAAATATCTGCTGCCGGGGCTGGGCCGTGCGCCGCAGCAGACAACGAAGGGGGAAAGGTTATAGTGTGGCACACAAACACAGCTAATAGAAACATAGCTTTAGCAGCTGATTGCCTGCTTGCTGTTCTTCTTTTATGGATCTATGCTCCCTCTTCTCATTTATGTCTTTCTTTATATTGGCCTATCTTCCTCTCGTTTCTCGTTCCTTTCTATTTTTTTTTATTCTCTCTCAGTCTGCAAGGTGACAGCATAGTGAGTCAGCCTGGACTTTCCAGACTCCTCTGATCTTAGATACTATATGCCATTCCTGGCAACACACTCACTCAGAGATCCATACGTATACAGACACACACACACACACACACGCACACACACACACACACACACACACACACACACACACACACACACACACACACACACACACACACATATACACACACACACACACACACACACACACACACACACACACACACACACACACACACACACACACTCTCGGATATCCACACACACACACACACACACACACACACACACACACACACACACACACACACACAAACACGCACGTAATCACACTCACCCACACTCACACTTGCACTCACAAACGCACACACGCACACCCATTTATACACATACAGACACACAGAAACGTGTGAACACGCGCCATATCTGTGCACACATGTAGACACAATGCCTTTAGCTGCAACGATATTGTACGTGCACGAAAGAACTAGACCACTGTATGTGGTCTAGTAGTGTGACCACATACATTTACACATACACACACACACACACACACACACACACACACACACACACACACACACACACACACACACACACACACACACACACACACACAGACACACACCATGCACACATAAACACTCAAACTCTAAAACCCCCAAACACCACTCTCAGTAACCAGCAGTCTTTAACATCCTTCCCTGAAGCAGATGCATCAGGTGATGGTGCTGGAATCTCCCCTGGGTGGGAGGTAAAGGGCCCCACCATCCTGACAGTAAGCCAGCCAGCCCCTCCTCCCCCCCCCCCCCCCCCCCCCCATTATGGACAACCTCATGTCACAGAGGAACGTTATCCCGACCTTTCCACCCTTTTCTCCCCACCGTCTCAGTTTCGGCCTCAGGGTGCTGGTTTTGGACGGGACGGTCGGAGTGTGCTGCCATCCGCGTGTGAGAATGCACTCCCGCTGCAGAAACTGCTGCTAACACTTCAGCTTTACCTCCAGCCTGCCTCGAGGTTTAACCACCGCTGGCCCTGGCATGCACATATTCAGTCTATTTTCTCTCTCTCTCTCTCTGCTGAACAAATAACGCCTTGACTTGACCTCTGGAGCTGGCCCACTTTTTGCAAGAGTATGCTGAGTCAAATGCTAACAGAACACACACACACACACACACACACACATAGGCACAGAAATGTCCGGAGCACTATATAACGATCGTGAAAATCGCCCCCGCGTAAGAAAAATAACAACCTCCCATCAATTCAGTTATTTGTGGGGCCCCGTAAAAATTACATCAATTGCAGTTCCGATATGAATGAAAGAGTGGAGAGATCAAACAACCAGCGCAGGGCAAGACAACAAACACAATGACTAAATACTACTCTCTTTTTGATCAGCCGGCATGTCCTCTCGCACCTGGCTGGTGTGTGCATGCACACCTGTATCCCACTCTCTGTTGCACGCACATGCTGCACGCAGCGCATGTCGAGTAACCGTCGGCAGCCTGTTGAAGCACGCTGCCCGGGAGACCCACTCCTTCAACCAGGCACGCTGTTGGCAGCTGCAACAGAGAGTATGAGTACGACACAGAAGAGGAAGCGAACAGGATCAATCCTATTTTGGAACCTCCGTTTGAAATTTTGAGCGCAGATAAGGGAAGGTGTGTTTACAGTAATAGCATTCTATATTTATTTCAAATGATGAAACTATTTAATTTGTACAAGTTCAATGCAATACATGGTGTCTCTTGTACACCTCACATATTCTTTCAGACAAAGGGCCCCCAGACATTTTGTAATTCAGATTAAGCACTGTGGCTCCAGCCCAGAAAACGCCTTTGAATTGATCAGAACATGACTCCAGGCTACTTCACTGGTATCGCCCAAGCCGGAAACGCTGCATTTTGGTTTCAATCAAAAAAAGGAGAGGAGATAAAGAGATGAAGAGATAATAGAGTGAAGGAAGTTTCAACAGTGCTGACTGTCGACAGTTTGCTGCCTCAAAGCTTTGTCAGACCGCCGAAAGAGTTTACATTAGGTGTTGTTTGAACTGGTTTCTTTTGTAATGCTTTCGATATATCAGTACCAACCATTAAATCTACACTCAAATGATAAAACAACGTGTATGTCGTCATGAGTCATGTTGTCAACAGCCAGGAAGTGCTTGTAGGGCAATCCTATTGAACCTCTCTATGATGTAATCCCCTTGATCAACTCCCCCCCCCCTTCCCCACCTATCTCTCCAAACACTGAGGTCATCCAGCATGATCTCAGACAGGTAGACGGTTAGATCATGATTACCTATCTGCTGCTCACACAGCATCACAGGCTAAAATAAGGCTCATGTTGACGAAAGTGAATCGCATTTGGAAACGCAGACTCGTTCTTCCTGCCCCTCCTCCCCCCTTCGCTCACCTGACTCATTACTCTCGCTGGATGTTGTTGGTTAAATAGAGGGTTGTGTTTTGGTCATGTCACCTGGTGAAAGGTGTTCAGCTTTGTGGGCATGGTGGGCCGGGTGTGTGTGTGTGTGTGTGTGTGTGTGTGTGTGTGTGTGTGTGTGTGTGTGTGTGTGTGTGTGTGTGTGTGTGTGTGTGTGTGTGTGTGTGTGTGTGTGTGTGTGTGTGTGTGTGTGTGTGTGTGTGTGTCAGGGTGTGGGGGGAGCGGGGGGTGGTGGTTGTGAGGGAGAGACAGCTGTGGGTCGTCAGAAGGCTGACAGGTAGATACAGGTACAGAGTCAGCAGGAAGGATCACCAGGAAGGGGGGTTCTTATCAGCTCTGCTCCCCTGTGTGTTGTGAGCGCAAACAATCAAGTGGGGAGAACAAAATGTAAACAACGATTACTCCTGAAGCCATTGGGGTTGTGTGTGCGAGTGTGTGTGTGTGTGTGTGTGTGTGTGTGTGTGTGTGTGTGTGTGTGTGTGTGTGTGTGTGTGTGTGTGTGTGTGTGTGTGTGTGTGTGTGTGTGTGTTTGTTCGTGTGAGTGTGTGTGTGTGTGTGTGTGCGTGTATGTGTGTATGTGTGTGAGGGTGCAAGCATGGGTGCATCGGTGTGTTTACATACTCAACAGTGTAAGTCTGTGCTTTGTTTGTTTTGAACAGGTGAGCATATGTGTGTGCATTGGGTCGATGTCTGTGTACGGTGTGTATGTCTGTGTGTGTGTGTATGTGTGTGTGTGTGTGTGTGTGTGTGTGTGTGTGTGTGTGTGTGTGTGTGTGTGTGTGTTTGTGTTTGTGTCTGTGTGTGTTTGTTTGTTTGTTCATGCACAAAGGTGATATCGCCATATATTTATGAGATTGTGCTTAATATCCTGTATTTGATGCATGTGTCTGTGTGCATTTGATGTATCATACTGAGCAAAAAAAAGAGTTTGTATGCCTTATTATGGCATTTGCTAATGTTGTATCGATGTCCCCTTAATGTCAAGTGACCAGAACAGTTATAATGAAGTTCAAGATTCCTGGAGTTTGCAGGATAACCACAAGTTGTGTCTGCTTTAAACACCGTCTGAATCTGTTATCCAAGATTCCTCCTGTCTTCGAGGGCATTCAAGGCAGGCTTCTTAATCTTAATCAGTTATTAGTTGGTGGTAATGTTTTGTGGTTGTTGGTCCCTGTAGGGTGCTATTGTAGAAGCGGTGCTTTTGAGGTTGTGAATTTATGAACTTGTGCGGTAGTTATCTCTCTCTATCCCTCCTTTATACAAAACAATCTAATTGACTACAGTATGGGAATAATCCTATTAGCACTTGTGACCTCGCAGGCTTTGGGTGACTCTAGAACCTCAGATGACCTGAACTCAGTTGAATCCAAACACAGTGTGCGATCTGAACCTCATCAAACAGTGTCATTGTCATTATCTGAATGAACAGGGTCATGGTTCTGCCGAAACGCCTAGGAAGCCCAACAACGTTCTTCCTTGAGGCTACTGGAGAAGTCTGAATGCATTTCAACTGAAAAATGAATGTCTTTCTTAGTTTTTCTCATGTTTAGATGAGTTCCGCAGACACCGCTGTTGGATAAATTATCCTGGCCCAGGGCTCTCAGGGCTGGCCGTACTCAGTGTTAGTGCTATATTATGGACTTTCAGATGGCCTTTCAATTTGTTTGTGTATATATTTGTGGGTATCACTTTTCTCAGTCATCACACTTGACTCGAGGAAGAAATTGTAGTAGAAGTTGTAGAGGTTGTGTTAGTTTAAGGATATCTTTATGTTTGCTGTCCTTTTGCATGCTTGACTTGAGTGTCCACGAGGCCGGCATGTTTTGAGTCAAACTGTAAATGATGAGAATGAAATCGGAGTAACCTTCCCCCTGAAGCTGACTCACTAACAGCCTTTTTTTTTCACCCATGGGGCTTCGTGGAACCCTCAATTTAGCTGATGCTCCAACTGCAATGTCTCATTAACAGTACAGACAGCTGTCATTTGGCAAACTATAGCTTCATTACCAAATAACAGTCCTTTTGTGTCCCCTAAATAAGCCACCCGTTGTCCTGAAAACGTCCCACTTTCAACAAACTGTGAACTGCTGCTGACAAATGCTTTTTCTGTTTTGGAACATCGCCTTCAACAATGTGTAACTGTTAATTAAAAAAAAAGAGAAAAAATGGCTCTATAACTGAATCAACCGTCGCTCTGGTGGGGACCTGTTTTAAAAGCCTTCTTAACTGACGCCCAATGGTTGTCGCTGGAGACAATGACCTCCTCAATAGAGCTGTCAATTTGGATCAGGCCGACATGTTGCCTCGGCAACCGGGGTCACAGGGTTTTTTGAGTCTGAGGAGTCTGTGGAGTGGGGAGGGGGCAGAAAGTGTGGGAGTGTGTGTGTATGTGTGTGGGGGCGGGGGGGGGGTAATATCAATGAAGAGCTACCCTTGTCTAATTAATCTTCACGATGCACCAGAGATAGGCAAAAGTGTTTAACAAACAGCCCAAGTTAAACTTCTGCTGACCTTATGAAAGGTCAGCGTTGATTACGGATGAATCAGGGGCTATTACAGTCGCTTGAGTCATGGGGTCACATTGATTATTTGCTACCAAAATGTATTCGTATTTGTAGCACTGACTCATGACTCTTCAGGTATGTCAAACCTTAACTTCTGGGTAAATTTGAAGAGGACGTCACCGGGATTAGCCAGAATCCAAAGTTTTGGTTTGTTCATCGTTGGGTTTGTATTTTGGGACCAAATTTAGCCAATCGGCTGAAACTTTACTTCTGTCAGTGTCTGACAACTTAAAGAATGGTTCACCATGAGCATTCTCGGGTGGAAGGCCAACACTATCTGCAAGGGTTACACATGATCTCACTGCTGTGTTAATAACCCCATGTATTTCAATACATTTCAACCCAGTAATACAGATAAACAACAGCCCCTATGAACGACCTCCGAGGTGGGGGGGAGTCGACCTCCCCTCTCCAGCTTCCCCCTCCTCCACCTCTCCAGCCAGAATGTTCACTTCGTTCCGGGGGTGAAGTGTGCCTCTCTTCAGGAGGCTTTGTGAGGACCCACCCCAAAGTCAGCCCACCTCAAAGGCTCCGCGTCCTTATGTAAACCCCCCCCCCCCCACACACACACACACACACACACACACACACACACACACACACACACACACACACACACACACACACACACACACACACACACACACATCAATGGAGACATAGAGCCGGACACACAGAAAGGGGTCCCCTCTATTCTTCACCGGAGCCTTGTACTTTCTGAAAGAGTCTGACTCAGATATCCTATAGGCAGGCCCGACAGCTGTCGCAAGCCTCCCCTCTAGTCCCCCCCCCCCCCCCTCCGTCCTGCCACCGCCGCTCTCAACCTTACACACACACGCACACACACACACACACACACACACACACACACACACACACACACACACACACACACACACACACACACACACACACACACACACACACACACACACACACACACACACACACACACATAACCAGCCATCACTCTATATCTGGGGCTGTCTCTAAGCCGTCTGGGCTTTCAGCTTCCTGTCACCTCCAGCTTTCCCCATCATCCTGACTGTAAGTGTGCCTGCACCCTCCAACCCCTCCTCCTCCTCCCCCTACTCCTCCTCCACTCCTTCCTCCTCCTCTTCCTCCTCCTCCTCCACCTCCCCTCAGTGGCTGCACTAGGATGGGGGGGGCTAAAGACCGGCTCCGGGACTCTTTGTTGTGTGTTGCGTTAGGACAGACGAGGCACTGAGGACGAAGAGTAAGGCACAAGAAGGGCTATGAGGGGGAGGAGGAGGAGGAGGAGGAGGAGGAGGAGGAGGAGGAGGACTCTATCCATCCTTTGTTTCGGGGGGGAGAGTAGGACACGCGTTCCCCCCCATCCCCGCACACACACACACAAACAAGCTAACACACACATATGCTCACACACACACACACACACACACACGCAAACACACGCACACTGTCTCCGACCCCCTCCTTACCCTCTAATCTGCAATGTTCACCCCGAGGGGCTGAAGCCAAGGCAGCTGCTACTGATGGAGTCAGAGAGCCAGCTGTCCTTACACACACACACACACACACACACACACACACACACACACACACACACACACACACACCACGTGCACACTCACACACACACACAACCACACAACCACACACGCATACAGCACACTCCCTCATCCCATTCATTGGACACAATGGAGCCTGGACGATGTTGCGTGTGGCTAGTGCTTTTTAGAAGTGTGCCTTGGTCGTGGGCCGTGTGTGCGTGTGTGTGTGTGTGTGTGTGTGTGTGTGTGTGTGTGTGTGTGTGTGTGTGTGTGTGTGTGTGTGTGTGTGTGTGTGTGTGTGTGTGTGTGTGTGTGTGTGTGTGTGTGTGCGGTAAGAGGGGGGGAGGCTCTGCTTTCACAGTCAGTAAAGGGTTCTTTATGGCTGCTTTGTGTCTCAGCAACAGTTGGCAGCACGCGTGTCAATGACACGCTTCTCTGTCTCCCTGTCCGTGAAGTCGGAGGTCTGGGGGCTTTGGAGTGACCCCAGCAGAGGCTGGAATAAAACACTGCTTACGGAAGTATGTGGACGAATGCAACACACCCACACTGGTGCATGCACATGCATGCATGCAGAAATACATTAATATTCAGCTTATGCCTATGTTATGCATTTCTTTGAAGTCTAGAATGCCTTATGTTTGTCGATTCAATTGCGTGTGATTTCATCATGAGCCTTCTTTTGGCGGTGTACATTTGATTCAAGTCCTGTGTTTTTTGTTATTCACTTTTTGAAAAAACCCTGCAGCATTTACTCTGCAATGCGTTTAACTAACGTATTAGTATTTGCTTCATTTCCTGCAGTGCAGTTTAAGGGTGGGATTACGACAGAAATTTCTGTCGTAACTTCTTAACTCAGTTCCACAACAGTCTAGTGCATTTAATCTTCAGCCTCAGAGATAAACCTGATTGGTTTATCTCTATCTCTAACTGCCTCTGTTTCAAGCTCTGTCTGTGATTGGCTGCCACGCTTGTTCCACTCTGATAGGCTGCGATGCTGCAAGTTCTCAGCTGGTGCTCTGATTGGCGGAGGCTCTGCCCGGTGATTACTGTCATTTGCTGTAGGTTGCATGTTCACCAGCCAGCAAAGTGTTTTTTCAAAATACTGCAAAGCTTACATAGCAGCTGCTTTGGAGACAAGGAGAAAGTGGGCCCTGTGTGTGTGTGTGTGTGTGTGTGTGTGTGTGTGTGTGTGTGTGTGTGAGCAAATTCGTTTTTGTGAGAGTGTGCGTGTGAAGGTGTTTGTGTATACGTGTGTATGTGTGTGTGTGTGTGTGTGTGTGTGGGAGGGGGGGGGGGGGGAGGGGGGCTAGGTGTGTTTGTATGAAAGCTAATGTGTTTGAGAGGGTGGATGGGTTGGCTAGGTGTGTACGTAACCCAGAGGCCATATGGTGGATGATGAGGTCTGTATGCACACATGTTCACGTCAGCACGCAAACACACCTGAACTCTGCTCTGCACCTGCTACCACTGTGTGTATGGGTGAGTAACATCCTAATCAAAAGCATTAAGCCTGAAGGGACTGGCCTGTAGGTATATGCCCACGTGTGTGTGTGTGTGTGTGTGTGTGTGTGTGTGTGTGTGTGTGTGTGTGTGTGTGTGTGTGTGTGTGTGTGTGTGTGTGTGTGTGTGTGTGTGTGTGTGTGTGTGTGTGCATGTGCTTGTGTGTTTATCGATCTGTGAAAGAGATGAATGGGTCAGTGCAATCCTAGGAAGGAACCGTCGGGTGAAGTGTGGCCGAGGAGGACAGAATTTAAAATAGTCCTCCTCCACTAAGGCCGATGCTGAGGAGACGTCATCATTTTTTATAGCCTTTGGAGCTCTGCATTCACACACACCACACACACACCACACACACACACACACACACACACACACACGCACACACACACACACACACACACACACACACACACACACACACACACACACACACACACACACACACACACACACACACACACACACACACACACACACACACACACACAAATATATTCTACAAGATGGGCTACTGTTAGTTCGCCCACTTGGAGCTTCTGGGCAAAGACAAAGTGTCATTGTCCGTTGGCTGGTCGGACGTCAATGAGAGTTTGCGTTGCACTCGAGCTACGTATACAGCCAGACAACACGGAGCTGTCTGCGTGCGAGTAGATACAACCCCCCCCCCCGCATACAGCATGCCGAACACAGTGGATGACACACAACACATGACAGGCTGAAGACTTCTGAAGATAATAGATGATGGCATCACCGTCCTCCAGCTTCTTCTATATAGAGCCGACGCATTCCTTGATGGGCACAAGCCTACTCGTATGTAGTTGAATCGTTTGATGAAGATGTATGTCCGTTGTGAGCGGAGGTAAGTGGTCTGTGGGTTTGTGGTATGCATATGTGTGTGCCCTTGCATTGTATCCGCATGTACGAGGTTGCACAAGAGCATGCACAATCCAGTTCTTTGTGTGTGTGTGTGTGTGTGTGTGTGTGTGTGTGTGTGTGTGTGTGTGTGTGTGTGTGTGTGTGTGTGTGTGTGTGTGTGTGTGTGTGTGTGTGTGTGTGTGTGTGTGTGTGTTTCAGTGATTGTTTCAGTGTGTGCGTCTGTAGTGGAGACAGAGTGGGGCAGTGAGGCAGTGCGCAGGAGTTGCCGGGTAGATTGGGCCAGTCAGGGGAGCATGGTTGTGGTTGGCTGACCCTGTTCCTTTGTGTCTCAAACTGTGTGCATGTAGCACACTGATGTCAGGAGCGGCTGACAAAGAGAGCAGTTAGGACCCAGAATACTCAGAGTTAGATATATCTTCCACAAAGTTTGTTCTAGTACATACCACAGTATATCATCTGTTGTTTATTACTTTATGTGTTTATCACTTTTATGAATTGTTTATGGTGAATTGACCAGGTTGGTAGAGAGCACACATACATAATAATAATGTTGTTTCACAACTTTTGACCTCCGTTTCTTTAGTATTCAGGCTTAAAATCCTAAAGTATTCAAAAGTCAGACAAATGTCAGACAAAAAAATAAAAGAAGCAATGTCCCTAAAAAAACAGGCTGAGGCTTACAATAACACACATTCTATTACCTTAATTGAATTCCTCTTGTTTTATTCTCTACTTTAGCCATTGAAGATGGTATTTTCTTCTTTCTTGCCTCTAATTGAGAGCAGGGTCTCTTTTAAGTGACCAATCAATGCATCAGGAAAGTGTTTGTGTATTTAGTGTATTGCATTAAAAGTGTATTGAATGTAATTTTCAACACAATGAATCTGCAACTCCAGCTGCATCCTGTTAAAATATACAATTGCTACTGTTCATCATAAACACTTCTATTCACACGCACATAATTAAACCTATAAACCTTAATAGATGAAGAAATTAATGATTAATTCAACCTAATCTTTTACACAAACTATAACAAAGCATTTTCCAGCAATCATATCTTGATTTAAAGGATTTATTGGTACAATTTTGTCAAATCGATTTGCTACTATCTCTTAATTCTGTGAGCACAGATAAAGTAATGCTAACATCCTTTCTGAATTGCCAGTATAAAGCATAACTTTATTATCATCTGCATGGCTCTTCAATTATTGCTTATTGTACATTTTATAGTTAGTCAAATGGAAATAAAACCAAGCCTTTGTTGAAAGTCTACACTGATAAGTGAGTGTAAACAGACCACTGAACTCTTACGGCAAGGGAGCCACAGACAGGTGCAGAGAGCAGTAATCAACTTCTGCCATAACAATAACAGCTGTTTGATGAAAACACACTTGCCAGAGTGTGTACACAATCAGGTCATGTGCATGCATACGCAGATGCATGCAGGGTCACAAACATATGCACGTATACTGGCTCCTGGTGCATGCATACATGAGAAGAGTTAAGTGAAGAGTTAAATACATGCACACTAACAGTCAATGGATGCACAAATACACACATGAAGGCATGCACATACACGCACACAGAATCATGCAGAAAGACAAACACACACACTCACACACAGCCAGGCACAAACATACACGTGCACACACAAACACACTCACACACACACACAAACACACTCACACACACACACACACACACACACACACACACACACACACACACACACACACACACACACACACACACACACACACACACACACACACCACACAAACACACACACAATCACACACATAGACCCACTCCATGTCAGGGCCCCTGACGGGAAAGCGAGAGAGAGTCAGAGAGTCATATGGACACTCAAACACCCACACATACACACACACGCACACACACACACACACACACACACACACACACACACACACACACACACACACACACGACACAAATGGAAACCCACATCCACACACACAACTTCCTTTCGACCATGATGTCAAAATACGACATGCTTCCGGTAACAATCATGACGATTTTCGGTGGAATTACTAGCATCAAACCACAAACAAACACGTGTCTCCACAAGCACTGCGACACAAACTGCGAAACACGGACACACACACTTCTAATCTTTGACTGAGAGACATGTGACCATTGTTATTGGCTTAGCAGCATGCATTGTTTGATCCAGGGTATTGTTGCCCACTCTGTTTTCTTCCATGAATGAGCTGATTAAAATCCCCCTCCCCCCTCCTCCCCTCAACAACACGATATTTGATTAACAATAATGTTTGATTTACTCCATGACCACAGCACTCATCATGCACCAGGCTAGGGCCTACAATAATCCCCTCCCATCCGATTGGCTACTGTCAGCCGCCTGTATCCACAGCAACACTGGCATGCCGAAGGGAATCCCGCCTCTCCTGTGAAAAAAAAATGCAACAATAAGCCATGAGGGAGGCTGGTAAACAAACCGGGCATGGGTATCACAGTGTGTACAACTCTGACCCCTCTGAATTTCAGGGTGCAATCAAACCCGGCTGACCTCCATGTCTCACTGTTTTCAATAAGGCCAACAAACACCAATATTGAAAGCAGTTATTCCATAAATGTCATGTTTATGTTTAGCCCCCTTTGTTGTATTGCAATGAAAGAATATACGGGACCGCAGCCACATTATGGACAACAGGGATTATGGTTTGCATTAACAAAACTAAATAAAGTAGACATTTATTTTGATGAGGACTATAAAGAGACGTAGGGATCCAGAACACAGAGCTCTTATGGGTTACCATTCATTTAAAAGATCAAAGGGGGTGGGCGAGATAATGGTCCCCGGTGAGGACACACAAAACCAATAACACAGAGCGGGCGCCCAACACTGACAGGCGTGCGTGTGCACGCATGTTTTTTCTGTCGCAACAACAGTGTCAGTGACCTGTCCGCTCAGCGTCACATCTGCCTCCATGCGTCTTGCCGTTGTCCCAGTGTGCTGTTGTTCTGTTGTGTCCACTGTGTGTTTACAGCAGTCAGCCTCCCTCTTAGTCCCATACCAGCTCTGGTTACCCTTATCTTTTTTTTCCAGGTAAACAAAAGTTCAGGAAATGTATGTGTGTGTCAGGGCACGAGAATTGACTAAAAGCCCTGGGAGTTTAAATGCAACGTTGCTCTCTGTGCTTTGATCAAATGGATTAGGAAGAAGAAGAAAACAGAAAAGGGGGGAATAACAAGTCAAAAATAACAAGGTTATTGAAAAACATCTCAGCTGCAAAACAAAATACCCATGCACTGGGACACCTATCCTAGTTGAGCAAGACCTTCCTGCCGGCCAATCGGAACTCTGTTAC
>NC_082387.1:17047172-17082172 GCF_031168955.1 Gadus macrocephalus
GTTTCATTCGCACCTCTTAAGCTGGCCGACATCAGGCTTTGATTAATTAATCAGCATATCGGCTTTCCCTGGTAATCAGTGGTATCACTAACTGCAGAGCTCCGTCTTTCTAAGGCTGTTGTTTATGTCCTTCTAACTAGAGTGTTGTCATTGGTCAATACATGGAGCATGTTAGGAGTTCTGCTGACAGGATCAATGCATTGAGTGGCTTCAGGGCAATTGAGAGGTTATGCAAATGTATTGTTGAATCAGACACTAAGCATAACTATGCTCTAGGGCGAAGGTGGTTTCTTTTTTGGTTTCTTTGTTTGTTCAAAGGATTTTTAACGGCTAGTATTCAAACAATTCAAGTTGAAAATTGAAAGACAGATTACTTTTGTGCAGATACTTTCCGTTTTTAAATAATGGGAATGAGTCCTTTCCTACAACCCTACAGGTCACAACAATACTTACGTAATCAAGCCTTCAATACCATCATGTCGTGATCCTATAGTATGCATTTAAGGAATTGAACTATCTGTATTCCTTTTCGTACAAGTACTTGAAAAGGGAAGTCCCTAGATACCAGTTCCTGTGATCATGGGATATTCTGAGAAAGAAATTATCTGCTGCATAGTTACTTATAAGTAGGTGTGCGTGTGTGTGTGTGTGTGTGTGTGTGTGTGTGTGTGTGTGTGTGTGTGTGTGTGTGTGTGTGTGTGTGTGTGTGTGTGTGTGTGTGTGTGTGTGTGTGTCTGTGTGTGTGTGTGTGTGTGCAATTGTGTGTGTGGGTGACCAGTGGTTTACTGTGAAGAGCCTGAGCCATTGCTGAGAAACGGGGGTTGTTTCTTCTTAATCAACATGGAAACAATTTGTTTCCCATCACACCAATATCCCCATGTTGAATTCCTATTAAAATATTTAAAATTTTGCACAAGTGCTTGTGTTTGTGATGTGCTTTTGAAAGGAACAGCTTGATTTCTTTGTTGCTTACATTCAACGGTTTCTCTTTCCAAAGCGTGCAAAATAAGATTTGTGCACATTTCTTCAGCTGAACATATTACATGTAGACATTGACATCAAGCATGCAAAACCAATCATTATTTCCTCAAACAAAATAAGTTATATCAGCTTATAAACTATACGCTTAGCACTCTGGAGCTGTGTACAAGTCGGCCATTATATCCGAAGCGAACACAAACTCCCCTTTTCCACTTGGATGCACTGAACTACAACCAACCACCCACCCCCTAAACACCCCCGCATCAACGCAGAGCCCACCAGCGCCACACTGACACTGCAGAAGCTGTGCACTCAAAACAAAGGAGAGCTCTCTCTCTCTCTCTCTCTCTCTCTCTCTCTCTCTGGCTAGAGCCCATACAGTCCCTAGCACCCGACCCTGGCTCTGGCGATTGTTCAAGCTGTCACATAAGGCAGCTGGTGTATGAGTTGCAAAAAGGTCAATGCTTGGAAAGAAAGAGCAGACGTCACGGCTCACTTTTTGGTCACTCTACTGCCGATAAACCCGCCCTGTTCCTTTCTCTCTCCTGGGCCTGCATACTCACTATCACTCACTATCTTGCACCCACATGGTCAACCTTCCACCTCCTCCTACTCTCTGCTCTGCAAGGCTTCCTGTTGAAGCGTTGATGCCACGCAGGCTCAGTGGAGGTGCAGACATTCAAGAAAGCGTTTCCTGGTTTGGTTTTCTCGGATAACACCCCTGCTTCTTGTAAACAAACAGCCCAGTGGCATGTGCACAGTGCAAATAAAGTGTTCTGACAACAGTGAAATTAACTTTTACAAGCGTTTATTGAGAAATTATAACAATAATGTATACAATTATGTTGCATGAAATCATTGAGTTTGCATCATATCAAAAATTGAAATCATAGTCCAAGAAAAGATGGTGCTTGTCAAGTCCAGAGACAGGAACAGCAACTCAAATCATGATTTGCAGGCACGCGCATAAAGTTCCTTGTCTTTGCAAAATTGCTTTGCGATTGGTGCAATGTTTTTTTCAAAAAGAAATAAAAGTCCACACTTTCGTCTTCGGGGCACCTCCTTTGGAGGTACGACCAACATGTCATCGTACTGTCTACAGGCACAGTTCCAATAAAGATCCTTTACTTCCTACTGTCCATTTCTGACATCCTCCTTCCGTCAGCGGCTCTGTTCCGAGTGTCCCCCCCCCCCTTGAGGTGTTGGGACACGTCAGACCCCCATCGGCTTCACGTTCTCCTTCTGCTTGTTCTACAGGCACAGCCCATCGGGCCCCTCCTCAGTGTCCAACAGCTCCTGAAGTCCTGGGCGGCATCACACCTGACCCAAGTCCACGTTTGGTGACTCCCCAGAACTTCATACCCATCCTCCCATGGGTAAATCCAAACCGAACGCGCTGACCCACAATGCACTGGGTGCAGCCAGGGTGCTATAGAGAGCCACAGCTTTCTAATCCAAGCAAGGGTTGGGGTGGGCACAAGCAATTGTGAACCCTCCCAGTAGGCGAGACTCAGCTCCTTTACGTTCTCTTCGTCGTCATCTTCCTCTTCATCGTGTGAAGCATGGGCGATGTCTCGGTTCTTCAGCGCTCTGGGAGAGTGATGGTGGGCACCCAGTCGTACATGCTGCGTCTCTCTTCACAGAAGAGGCTGAGCTTGTCCAGGGAAGGGTCTTTCCATGGGTTTGCACTGGGGCTCTGCATGAAGAGAAAGAGAAATCACATGGTTAGGCATCGGGCTTAAAAAAAAACACGCGCAGGCAAGTACAACTCAACAGCAGAAACGGATGGCGCAACGGCTCAATGGAACACAGGACGTACCGTGACAAGAATGCAATGCGCGTCCTTGGGCTCGCCGGCGGCGTCAGTGCCCACGAGATCCGCGAGGCGCTCAATATCGTTGACGCGCACCACGTTGATGTCGTTGTCGAAGCAGAATGCCTGGATGAGCGTGAAGTGGATCTGGAGGGCGATGTCGCACTCGTACTCCTCATCGGTGGCAAGAACACAGAATGCCACGCTGTCTGGGTCACTGTTAAAACGAATAAAAAATAACCCGGTTAGAATAACTTAATCTGTGTAGGCCTACAAATAGCAAAAAAAAAAATTGAAATCACTAGCAATTACGATCAAACAGTTGTAGGCTACTTACACATTCATAATTTTTGCGGATTCGTAGACGCCAACGGTCAGGTAATCCTGCTTCTTTGCAGCTACCAGCAGGTCTTCCAAAGATGTGCCTGCACTTTGCACCCTGACAAGAAAAATACAGTTCGTTAAAGTCATGAAAACATTATTGAACTACACAATTCAGAAAATGTATGTTAGGCTGTTCATTAGTATAACGTATTAGTAAATGTAGTATTTACCTGTCAACTATTTCCATGGTGGTCTCTTGTCCGCGTACCTCTTCCAGAGTCATGATTGTAATCCAAATACGATCGGGTTTTGCAACGGTTAGAAAAAAGGTCACAACGGTCTCTGAAAACGATCTTGCTTTGAGTGTGCTCTGAAAGCGACTATCAGTTGGCTTTATAGCAGGGCAGCGTAGTTTCTCGGCAAGAGGCGGGGTTTTCCACTCCCCGCGTCTACCATTGGCAGAGAGCAGCCAGGGTGACGAAAGCAAAGTCCCTGGGCTGTTACGATTGTTGACAACCCCACGTGGGGCGGGATTAGTTCTATAATGAAGAATTCCCCCTTTCCTTTTCAACATCACAAAACTAAGTAGAAAACACCCTCAGCCCCCCTTAAGAGATTCTGGTATCTATCGAGCGAGTGTTACATTACAGGTGAAACTGTCCACTCAAATGAGTGAGTGGCTGGCATTAGTCGAATTCAGTTTGTTCTTGAAGACCTGCTTGTTTTGAATGTTGTGGGTTGCATAATTGTTATGCACCAACTGTGCAGTGCCATAGGACAAATATAAAACAAGGCACGAATTAAACCACCATCGCATATCAAAGCGGGGGGAAATAATTGGTGTAACCCGTATACCCTGTCAAACTATTTTAAGTCTTAATTAATTGAGATTGTTACAGTTTAAGGCTATTTTAGGTGCAAAATACTCATTACAAATTCCAGATCATGTTGTGCTGATGCCACCTCCTGCAGTCTATGTCTATTTATTTTAGTAGCATGATGCTTTTAATAGCCTAGTTCGGCAGGTCGCATGCCTACTCTTTACTCTGAGACAATATTCTGCTAGTCTAAAAAACAAAACGTTTTGTGACATGGGTAAACGGCAAACGCCACCGAATAGAAGGGATCATAATTGCCAGTCTTTCATGGGCGCGTGGCAATCCATATAGGACAACGGCGACCCTGTGTTAAAATAATAGACTATGGCGCCCCACCTGCTCCTGGTTCTTTCATGGATAGGTGGATTGTGTGTGTGTGTGTGTGTGTGTGTGTGTGTGTGTGTGTGTGTGTGTGTGTGTGTGTGTGTGTGTGTGTGTGTGTGTGTGTGTGTGTGTGTGTGTGTGTGACACACTTCTTATCGCCTAAATCCATAGTGGAGTTACGGCAGATGCTAGACAGATGCGACCCTCCTGGACAGCGGCACGTGTCGGGCTCCGGCCAAATAGTAACTCTAATCGGGGTTGCATGTTTGTAAAACAGGTGTTGTTCTTTTTTACTGCACATACATTAACGTTTTAAGATATGTGAACAGCAGCTGCCGTATTTTAGAAGTAGCCTAATTTGAAAGCATTTAGATGACAAATGTTAAAAAAAAAATGAAATCAATAGCCTAGATGAGTGCAGTCGGTTGTTATTAGATTTGAAGGACAGCGCTAGTAAGAGCTGCGGTGACGCCCGTATCTTCTATCAGTAGTGTATCAGTAGCAGTGATTATTGATGACGGAGTTGGGCTTTACAATTGAGCCTGCTCTGCCACCTGGCGGTGAGCATGGGGAGTGACTAGCTCTTACCGGCCTAAACAACACGGGGAATAAATCGCAGCGGCGCATGATCGTGACTCATCCTTATTGAGGCGTGATCATGACTCACAATGACTCATGGATATTTGTATTTAACAATAAACCAACTATATACCATACAAGTCATAGGCATATTGTATAAGCTGGAATCGCATCCATGTACACAAATAAACAAGCAATAAACTAGAAACCATGTGTATTAAGAAGAGGCATGCATGACAAAACAGTGCAATGAATCCTACAAAACAGACAAATCCTAGAAGATGGATATTTGGTTTTCGAGATATTGTGAGATAAGCAATTGAGATATAATGATACAATCTTGAAACTACGGGAGGCAGTAAGTAATAAACGTATATAGAAGCCTATAGGAGGAAATGTGTTGACAAGCAGCTTATGTTTCAGATGTGAAAGCATGTAGCCTACCCCTCTAGCTGCAACAGGAGATGTATGCTATTATGCCCCTGAAATAATGAATGATGAAAATAATCCTGATGTATAAAATGATTTATTATTATTATTATCGTACATATTCAGTGACATGTATTTTACATACAGAAAGAGTTCCTATGTATGAAATGACTACACTCATTCAACCTTATATACAACCCATATATATGGACAGTGGCAAATATCAGTGCCTTGTTTTGACATGATTAACATTAAGATTTTAAACTTACAGTACTGTAAAAAACTTTTAAAATATATTAAGATTCCATTGATCAATGTTGGGTAAAAATAAAAATAAAAAATACCAAAATGCATCGCTGACAAAACAGGTCATTACATTTCTGAGTATGCAATCACCACATTGACAGTGTTCACAGGGAAGATATATTCAACCCCTTTATTTCGTGCCAAATCCATAGTACCATATCCCCAGCGGTTCTTAAAAGTTATAAAACCATCAGGTAACAATGGCCCAGAGTACTTCAGTTTGTCCTGTTTGTTTTGTTTACTTCTAAAAACACACTTCATTCTTCGACCTACTGTAGAACATAAAATAAGCTAAACATAAAAATATATACACATACACATACGCATGAAATCCCTTGTTACAAGGGAAACTCAGAGAAACAATGTACACTATTTACTAAATGGCCAAATGTCCTGCAATGGCTAAAGCAGTACAGCGGTGGTAAAACCGCTCTAATCAAGCTTCATGAGAATAAAGCTGCCTATATTCTAATGACTTGTTCCGACTGTGCAAACAATACGATGATTGGCTTAAATTCTTTAGAATGGGCGCAGCACACATGTACTAGTAACAGCCCTGCAAAAGTGAATCAAATGCCACCTTAGAGATGATGATTTTAGAACACACTGCAATCACTTCCCTTTAGAGTAACTTGCTACTCAATTTTCCCGAATGTAATTTTAAGATAATTTTAAAGCACACAGACCCTGAATACAATCTCTGCAATGGCCTACTCCTTATCGAGAACTTAAGAATGGCTAATACATTGAATCTCATGGCCCCCTTACATTACTGGGAATCAGAAATCGGAACAAAGTGCTTGCGGATGAACAGTAGTACTATCGACCAACAAGGCGCCGTGGAGGGCAGAAAACGGGGAGAGAGAGAAGCTTAGAATAATGTTAACCCCTTAGCCTACCATACACTGGCCTGTCTGCCCCGATCCCCCCCCCCCCCACCCCCCACCCCACCAAGCCCGCCAACATCAGGGTATATTCCACACTGGCGTCTTCCACCCTCACATCTCATCCGACCGGTGCTGCTGCAGTATCACCGTGGTGGGGTTCCGCTCCATCCAGCCCTCCTTGGAGCCCGCCACGTCGTACGCACCGGCGGACGCCACCGCCCCGTCGACCGCTCCGTCCGGTAAGCCCCCCGTTCCGCCGCCGGCCGCAGAGTCCACGGCCGACTGGGCGTTCTCCGGGAAGTCGGCGGAGGAGTTGCTGTTGACGCCCGCCTCCGACTCGGAGCGCTCCACCCGCTGGTAGTCGGGCGTGTGGTTCTTCTGACCGCCGGCGTAGATGGCCTTGGCGTTATCCACCTCCGCTGCCGGCATGAGGAGGAGCTGCCCCTCCTCCTCGTCCTGCTCCACCTCGTAGCTGGCGGGGTCGGCGACGTCGGCCGGCAGGGAGCGGAGGGTCCTGGACATGACTGCAGGAGGAGCAGCGACGGGGAGAGGAGGGTAGAGAGGAGACAGGTCAGCTCACAGTTACAGTAGGAGACTCAGGGGCCCTTTTCCTGCAAAGATTTTGGCCAAATCCCCCTCCCACTTGTTATGAAGGGGTAAGGGGAAGGGGAAGGGGTAGAAATGGGATTGGGCCTTAGTCCCATCCCATTCTGCCATCATTGCATTCAATAATCCCTATTGATAAAATAATAAAATGAATCAACCCAAGAGCTCTGGCGTGTCTAGTGTTCGGTGTCTTCCTGTGTGTGGTCACGTCTTGTGTACTGCGTCTATGATCTGTGTTGTGT
This sequence comes from Gadus macrocephalus, assembly GCF_031168955.1. Lineage (NCBI taxonomy): Eukaryota > Metazoa > Chordata > Actinopteri > Gadiformes > Gadidae > Gadus > Gadus macrocephalus. The sequence continues at coordinate 17,054,542 of NC_082387.1, forward strand.
TGTCTATGAAATGTTTCCTCCTCGAGGACAACAGATTAATTCAATTTCCTTGAGGGAGTCATCCCAAAAGGATCAATAAAGCCAAGTCTAAGTCTAGTCTAAGTCTAAGATTATTGACTATTTGACTTTCTACATCCTATGTTACATAGTATTACACATAAAGTAAAAAAAATACTCTTACCAGAGGAGGGAGTGTAAAGCTCTTTCTGTCCTGTGCGGCCACCGAACGGATTGACAGAGGGAAAGATGATGAGGCAGAAGGAGAGCACGAATACCTGAGGAGCATGAGAAACAAGCGATAAGACCAACAAGTTGGTGGGAAATCTCCTTAACGAAATCCATAACTCCAAAATCAAAGCGTGCAGCAATAAATGTGTGCAATAGCCATCCCCCTTGGGCAAAATAATAGTTTTTTCTTTTTATCTGTAGCTTTTCGGCTGTGATGTTTTTCTTTGTTAACTATGTCCGAAGGACAAATCAAAACAAAAAAAGATACTCTAATTTATTTGTGAAAAATATATATCCAAATTTGAAAGCTACTGTCTGAAGTGTAGAGAAGAGAAACGCAGGAGAAAGTCCAGGTTAAATAACCTATGTTAATATATATATATTCATTACCGGTATTAATATCCCCCTCCCTTACCATTATACACGTGCTTGTGGTGCTGGTCTTCATGGTGGACAGCTTCATGATACCCTGCAGCTTCTTCAGTTGCTCTATCAGCGATCTGCCATCAGGAGCAAAAGGTGAGGTTCACTGTTGGTAATGAAGGATTCACCATGTAACGACTGGGTCAAGGACAGATGTGTGGGCCTCTTACATGTTTTGTTTCTGCAGCAGGTGGACCTTCTTCTGGAGCTCCAGATTGTGTGCTGTGCAGACGGCCACTCTGTAGTTAGGCAAAGACAGAACAGTCAGTTAACATGTCACTTTCTTCTCTAACAGGCATCGTTTAGTTCTTTCAATTCTAGATGCAAAGAACCTATCGACCTTGCAGGATGGTTTGTTTTTACAGGTTTATCTTTAGGAATTATAAAAAATAAAATAATGCCAGCTTAAGTTTTTGTTAAAAAAAAAAAGATAGTAATGAGGACAAGGGTTCCCATTATTTTATCTGATTGAATAACTGCCATTTTGTATTTCCTAGTTTAATCCAAAGCCTCTCATCGTTTCTTAGCATTGTCTGATACTGTTAGAAAACTAACCCCCTGAAAGCTGCCAATGATAACACCACACACCGAGCGACCCGGCTAGACAGAACACCTCTTTACCTGTTCTCAAGGCCGTCAACGTAGACCTTCTTCTTCTTGCGGCTCTCCTGAGCAGACTGCTTGTTACGGATCTTCCTCCTCACCCTCTTCAAAGTCCTTTCCTCTGCCTAAGAGAGAGACACACACACACACACACACACACACACACACACACACACACACACACACACACACACACACACACACACACACACACACACACACACACACACACACACACACACACACACACACACACACACACACACACACACACGTTTCACTACTGGGCTATGGAGAAACTAACTGCATTGTTATGGTGAGCAGAAGAGAAGTAAAACCAGAATTATAGACCCATTCTAATGCGTGCCAATAGCTAATGTTGTTCTATTAAGAAGAACAAAGTGCTTTCGCGACCTGAATAATCTTAAAGTAACTTAAGTATCTTAGGGTAGCAACGACTGATAATCTGTATCGAGGAGCCGAGTTGATTACCTTTGTGAGAGGCATATGTGAGGGAATGGTCGCCCCCTCTTTAGCCAACAGCCGTTTCTCCTCTTCAGTGAGCACAATGTCCTTGAACTGAAACTAGGGGAAACAGAAAACAGTATTAACATAAAGTAGGATACACAGTGTCCACCAGTATTTTGAATATTATTTCTAATATTCAAATAATATTCACATTCTGAATGCTCAAATTGAGTCTATTATTAATATTTACTATGTGCCTTTACAGTGTATACACTGGCTTATTCATTACTAATGCCACCATCAACATGTGGTTGTTAAACGTTCTGTCCACTTGAGGTTCTTCGACTAATAACTTTTCCTTAGTAAATAATACTATTAGGGTCAAAGTTATTCTATATTAACGGCGCCTCTCGACAGTGTTAATATAATTAGCCGCGAGCCAATGTTTATTATTGCACTGTGGTACGTGAATAAAGGATGCTTTTGATAATATGAAGTTGTGCAGTTGTGTCGCAACAGTTATTGAACAGGAAAACAACATCAAAAATCAAGTTCTCCAGAATATGCAGGCATTAAAGGATGCACAGCCATTATTTACACTATTTTACACTTGAATTCTAAAGTAAAACTCTTGTTTATTGAATCCTCTAAATACCTAGGATATTTTGGTGAACGTAGGGAGCATAGGCTTGTCACTAGGCTGTATAGGTTGAGTATACCATCTGTCTTTTCATCGGATCGATTATTATAGGAAAATGCTGCAAATACACGTGGGTTGATGTAAATTGTTTTTTAAGTGTGTGAAAACTTTATTGTTAATCAGGCGGTTGGCCAAGGAGAGAAGGCCGAGATTTGCTTACTTTAGCCCACAAATTCATACAAAATAAAAGAAAACATATTTGAATAGTAATAACAGCATTTGACTTATATTCATATTTTACTATTCCATATACATAAGACTCTAGAAATTCGTTTCAACACTTCTAGTGTCCACTAGGTGGCACAAAAATCGTACATTATCTCATGGCCATGTATTACCTTAGTTGGTTTAATCAAAGAGAGGTTTGAGACAAAGGGATGCACAATGCATAATTTTTGTTAAGATTCGGATTAAGATAAGAACAGTAACCGGTCAAATAAAAGGGCCATCAAATGTTCATGTTAAATGGTGTTGAGTGAGTATAACCAACCTCGTCGTCCTGGTCAAACCCAGTTGAATCAAGGGGTGAGTCCTCCATGGACAGGGTGTACGGCAGTTCATCTGTCAAGTCCTGATCCATAGCCTCTCCCTCAAAGTCATCTGATAAAACAAAGAAGCATTCAGAAAATAATTACCACTTTTGTTAATCTGTCTTAACAGAAAGCTTTTGAAATACAAACATATAACAAATTATGTAAAACACTACACTTCAGCCACCAGGAACTCCTATGGTATTTTAACTTTTTGGTTAGGATGCTGAATGTTAGTTATTGTTTACTTTGCCCAGCCGTGACACTCGTAGCTCAAACTAGTCTCCTAAACCAAAGGCAAATAACAAAGCTTGTTGCTATATGCTACATTTTTTGGAATTCAAACAGTGGTGAACTCTGTTTTTGCTGAGCTGTACATAATAGTACATAATAACAAATACCGTGGAATAAGGATATTGAATGATGCAGCAAGTGTCCTTACTGCCAGCCACAGTAATTTATTCTTTCACTTTCTTATGAATATGTACTTTCTGGAAATGTAAGTCGCTTTGGATAAAAGCGTCTGCTAAATGCCCTAAATGTAAATGTAGGTGTCATGTGCTGAGCTTGTTTACCAGATGTGTTTAGTGTATAAAGATCCAGTTAAACCCTAGGTGCTAGGACCACTACAAATTAAATTAATGCTGCTTTAAACGTCCCCAAACTAATGTGGAACTGTGTATAACCTTAGAAATTTAAGTAAAAAGAAAAAGAAGTCATTTAGAGACACTTAGAATTAGTAGAATATGTGGAATCTGAGTGTGATGCAGAATCTGTCACTTGCTGCAGCAGCATGTAAGAAATAGCGGAGGAAGTATCCATCATCAGTGACGTGGTACACACCCAAATCAATGAAAACATCCATGTCTGGCTTCTCTGCCCTCACGCTCTGCAGGGCATCCAGATCCCCCTCGCTGCCTTGAGCCAGGGAGTAGCAGTGATCCGTGTGCACGGTCAGGGACTCTGGGTTCTCCACCTGGTTCTCTGGAGGTGGCAGGGTGCTGTCGGAGTACACAGGGCTGGGCTGGGAGTAACTGGGACTGGGCACGGGGTCTCCGTCGCTGTCCTGTGGGCTGGGGCACGTCAGAAGGTTGTTTCCCATCCCGTTGCCACAACCGATGGTGCTGCTGTCGTCAGAGATGCCGCTGTCACTTCCCTGGGGGGAGTGGGACGGGCCGAGAGCGGTGGGCATGGGGTTGTTTCCCTCCAGCAGGCTGGAAAGGAAATCCTCAGTGTCCATGTCTGTCAGCATCTGAGATGGAAGGGAGCGGGGAAACTGATTTACAAAGGTTGACGTTGACCTCAATCCTCCAGAAAATCCTGCACTGTTTTTCTGTATTTCAGTTAGGCCTCAACGCTATGGTGAGGGCTTACCTCCTGCACAGAGAGCCAGTCTTCGATTAGTTCTTTCCCATCGGGGAAGAAAGGGCCAGTGATGCCGTCGTCATCTTGGAAGAGGAGCCCGAGCAGTTCGGCTCCGTCTATATCTTGGAGGTCCGCGCTTGCAGACATGTTGGGAATACTGGAACGTACAGCACACATGTAGTGAAAATTGGTGGTTGGTTTGGTGTGGTTTGTTATAGTGGTTGAAATTGGATTGATTTTGCACCTCATAATCTCTGAACTCAAATTTACAAGCAGAGATAATGAAGAAGCATAACTTTAAAAATGGTTATGTTAGTGGAAGTTAATCAAGTAAATATTGTCTCTATTACAAAACACTGACCTCCTTCATTTCATTGTAAGCAGTTTTTATTTTATTTGTAAACTTATTGTGGTTATGCTTTGTCAGTTTTAATGGGAATGAGGAAATCCTATTGACACGTCTACTGAGCAGGCATGTAAACATCCTGAGGTTGCATCATAGCCTATTTCATGATCGTCTCAAGATTGGCAGGGCACGCCCACAAATGACTTCGGTGGACCTCAACGATAAAAAGCCAAAACAAAATGTGTGGATGGCAAAATAACAAATCCAAACGACAGTTTTCGATCTCAATCGAACAATATATCGAATATGTATGAAATGAACAGAGTGTGCACCTCGTCTGTTGGGTATTTCCACAGTGGCCTTGCTAGAACAATGAGTAATTTGCCGAGGGACGATTTTGAGCAAATTGTAGATCGCACACCGATTAATACAGCGAATGACATGCTTTTAAAGCTGAACGGACTTTTATTGTTCAAATATTTACTGCACAATTCCAGCAAATACTAGCTTTTAGGCTAAAATCCACAAGCATGAATCTCTATAGAATTGTTAAGAGGGCGTGAATGTCGCTTTCCAACACCAAAACGGAGCAAACAAATTGAGTATGTCCTTACCTTTTAATAACCTTTGGAGAACTAGCATGCGAGTGCGTGTGCCTGAACGTTTAGATTATTTTTTTTCTGTTCTGACAGGTCTCTGAGTGGGTTCCGCCGTAGTCTCGGGCCGAGCCTCTTCCGGGTGAAATCCCCTTCCAACAAGACAAAAATGACGTAATCTTGTAAAGACGGCTCGAATGCGGGCGGAAATGAAAGCCTTCTGGGAAATGTAGTTATTTGCTTTAATGTTGATATCCTGTACATAATATGCACAGGAGGAAGATTTTGCAGGAGACATACTTTGCATGCATGAATGCATATATGCAAAACCTATATATAAATTTGAGTCTTGAGTTAACCGTGATATCCATTTCCTTTGGCTGTCATATCAGCTGCCTATCTCTTCCGTGTCTAATCAATGATTTGTTTGACAAAACGATTGCATCAGATTGATCATATGCGCATCATAGAAGTGAGAGTTTTGTTTGTTAATGTGACAATGTGATTTACTCAGCGGCAGGAGTTTTCATTGACATGGCAATCCGATGGCACTTTAAGGCAGATATTCCACTAAATCAACTTAATATTAGAATATAATTTATTTAACATGAGTTTAAAATATGGCATCACACAATGAGACCATTATCACATGATTTCAATAACAAAAATCCCCCCTAAATGTCTCAATCCAACTATCTGTCAATAGCAGATAAAATAATTAAAGTTTGATCATATCAAATGATTTATTCAAGTTTTCCAAAGACGAGTATTGATTACCTTGGACACATTACAAATCTACGGCGAATATCTCATAGAGATAGATTAAACAAGATTTGTTCAAACAATGCACTTAATCCATTTCATGCGATGCTTTAAACACGAATAAAAGCCAACCTGTGTGACTTCAAACCAGATTTATAGAAAAAGAAGGGTATCTATAAACAGTGCAATTACTCATTCTTAAACAGAGTGGCCGCGTCTTTGCCTCACAATCAATTATCAACCCTGCATATAATAGAGTTTTGATTGATCCCAAAGAACCACAAACCGGTATTTTATAGGCTTTCCTGGTGTTATAGCATAATTGATTATAGGACGGAATCAAGGCTGTCTATGTCATTTACATGACCACTAATGTGTTATATCAGCGGTGTACAACATAAACTAACTTAATTTTGAAGAAAACAATTAACATTGTAATTTTTTACAGTACAGTTGCAGATCCCCACAAAAAAAAACTGACGGTAAGGATCCAACTATAAAAACCCTCTTTCAGAGACTAATTTCATACAATAGTAGATTAAAGCTGAACTCTGATTGGCTGTAGCTACCAGATCTCAGGCTAATCCTCAGCTAAAAGCACTTAGTTACACCCGTAAGAAACCCCAAAACAATCAATGCAACCTACTCTCTGACAATAAATGCCCATCATTATCTGAAACATTTACCTTACACCTCGAGGTGAAAGGCAGAGCTGCTCGTCACAGAATCACACACAGTTTCGAGGTGTGCCTCAAGCCCCGGTAGACCTTGAGGCGTTCCTTTTTCGCCCCGGCGCTGGGCTCCACCACGTGTGTGACCACGGGCATGCTGTCCAGGGCGCGGCGCTTGTGCGCCCGGTGCAGGAGGATCCTGTAGGCCCCCGTGATGGAGCTCCTGCAGTCCTTGCCCTGGTTGTTCAGGATGTGCTCCGAGGTGATGCCCAGCGCCTCCAGAGCGCCCCGCACCTCCGCCTCCTCCTCCTCCAGCTCCGAGGGCCCGGCGCCCTCGGCCAGATAGGACGGGTCCAGCTTGAAGGGCTCCATGGCGCGCGGGAAATCCACCGGGAGCAGCCACTCGCAGCCCATCATCTGCTCCACTCCGCAGCGCTCGCAGGGCAGCGGCTGGAGGATGCCCCGGAGCAGCCGCTGGCAGGGCTCGGGCACCCAGGTGGGCAGCGTGTAGGCCCCCTCCAGGATGCAGCGCTTCAGCTTGGCCACCGTGTCGGCCCTGAAGGGCATGGTGCCCGTCACCATGAAGAACAGCATCACCCCCAGGGCCCAGATGTCCACGAAGACCCCCAGGTAGTGCTCGTCGCGGAAGAGCTCGGGGGCGGCGTACGGTGGCGAGCCGCAGAACGTGTTGAGGGTCTCGTCGCGGGAGCTGAACGTGCTGAAGCCGAAGTCGCCCACTTTGACACACGTGCTGCAAGTGTAGAAGACGTTCTCTGCCTTCAGATCTCGGTGGATTATGTTGTTGTCGTGCTGTGAAGGGAAGAGGGCAATGAGAGTAAATGTGCTTGGTTGCCCAACGACTTTGCCCCTAGTGTGGGATAAGCTTGGAAGGAACCACTACATAATGCAAATGTTACAGTTAAAAATACATAAAAAAAAATAGTCTCTTACATCTATGATAGTAGACAAACTCTATACGGGAAGCTAGTCATTTTAAGTGTAGAATATTTATTAACAAATGTTTAATTTTTTATTATTATAACACGTCATTCTGTTAAGTATGTGTGCGTTATATTGTTAAGCAGCTGCGTGCCATGTGCTTGACAGCCGAGAGGATCTGGGAAAAGACGATTTTGCCGTCAATGTCAGAGAGTTTCCCTTCCATGGTGATTTTGGTGTAGAGCTCCCCTCCCCCGGCATACTCCATGACCAGGTGTAACCGTGACAACGTCTCCACCACCTGGAGACGGGAGGAGGAGGAGGACCTTTAATGACCAGAACATCCGAAGGAGAGGAGGCCCTTGAGATCAGATCAGGCTTTTTATATGCTCTTAGATTAGTGTTCATGCCTGTGTCTGTGCAAGACAAACAGACAAAGAGAAAGAAGGAAGTTAGAGTAAGGGTGGGTGAGAGAGAAGGGTGATACTACTCATGTATATGTATAGGGTGTGTCCTTTAAATTCTATTTTTTCAGGGGAATTTCCTTTATGAATTGATTTCATTAGGAAATCGTTTTTCTTGTCATAATGTTATATTATTAATGTATCTTTTCATGGCTACCCTATTACATCCCATTAGTATTTTCCTTAACCACAGGTGGAAATTCAAGTCCAAGTACTTCAAGTCAACCATGAGAACCATGAATGAGAACAACAAAATGACCTGGCTCAGGGCAGGGTTGCAGTGGAAACTTGGCAGGGATATTATACAGGGCCACTTCCAGCAGTGCCTGTGGGACTCACCTCGTATAGACGTATGATGTTGGGATGGTGCAGTTTCTCCATGCTGGAGATCTCCCTGGAGAGAAGCCTCTGGGTTTTCTGATCCAGCTTTGTCTTGTCCAGGATTTTAATAGCCACTTTATCTAGTGAAATGAAAAAGTTGAGAGATTAGTCATCACAGACTCAACATGTAAGGCCAGTATACCATTTTACTTCATTCCTGGGGAGCGATTAGAAGGCATGAAAATCAAGCGAAAGAAATTAAAAATTCAGAAGAAAGAAGAGAAAACACTACTTTTTGAATATTAAATTAAATTAAATTAAATTAAATTAAATTAAATTAAATTCAATTCAATTCAATTCAATTCAATTCAATTCAATTCAATTCTGCCTCCTGTATACTGTATATTGTATACTTTCCTGTTTACTTTACTTCATTGAAATTGTTTTTGGCATGTTCACCAAAGAGGAATTATTGGATTTTAGCCATAATACAAGCATAGTATTTGAGCTTGAGCAGTGTGGAACTGTAATAATTGAGAGGACTGTGGCTAAATAAAGAATGGAATTACAGACTATTTTGTTGCCTGGATAACAACTTGACACTGGAACCCAATTACACATTAATGTTAAATTGAATCAGTATTTGTCAAAGCAAACTGACATATCAAGTTGAAACAGCTGATATCTATATATTTAATGATTGATATTGAAGAAAATAAATGGAGGACCTCAGTCACCCAATACATGCGATCTTATGTACAACAAATGGTGTTGATATATTTAATTATTTAGACTGGTATTAGCATTCCTTTGGCTGGGACCACAGCTCTCACTGAGTGGCTCCTGAATGTATCAAAACACATATTGTCTTGGTATCCAAATGCATTCACACACACACACACACACACACACACACACACACACACACACACACACACACACACACACACACACACACACACACACACACACACACACACACACACACACACACACACACACACACACACACACACATGAAACAAGCACATGCAGACCCTTTTGATGAGGCCTTCAGCAATTTAGACGTTGCCAGGGAAACTGGAGATCTCTAATCAATCCATCCGTTCAACAGAAACCTGTGTTCTGTCAGTCCTGACGGGGCTGATTTAGCCACTTGGCTAGACCAGTTCTGTCTTTTCTAAGTGCTGCTAAATGGGGACACACTTGTTAGAACTGTACCCCTGTGATGGAAAGAAATGCTTAATTCAACAAGGTGAGTGTAGATCTTTAAATTAATATCTGATCTATTTGTAGAACCTATTGTATGACCCATTGTATATCATTACAAACCAGTACTTTTTATTTCCGACAAATGTGTGTTTACAGAGAATCAGCCGTACCTTTTGTGAGGGAGTGAATTCCCAGCTTCACATGGGAAAAGTTCCCCGAGCCGATCTCCCCTCGCACCTTGTAGAAGCCGATTCTCCTGCCCACAGTAAGCTCCCGCAAAATCCTATCAAATCATTAAGCAATAAATCACAAAATAATCATCTTAGACCAATAATAAACCACACTGTAATTTGTGCAGACCAATAAAACTATAAACATCCAATGATCATTTATAACCCTGAAGGTTGGCTCAAGACCGCGCCCCCCCCCCCCCCCCCCCCCCCCCTACCTCTCATCCTGGCACATGTCCAGGTTGAGTCTCTCCAGGGGGGTCAGCCGCCGCAGGGTGGCCCCCTCGTCGTCCGTGTTGATGTCCGAGCTGTCCTGCCGGCTCCAGCGGGTGGGTCTCGGGACGCCGCCGCTCCCGCCCACCGAGCACCCGGCGGACCCGCTGATGGACTCCAGGGTCCCAGCGCGGCCCGAGGCCGAGCTGGGGCCCCCCTTGGTGGGCTCCGCAGTCCCTGAGCCAGCCGATCCTGCACCCGGTGTCCCCGATGTCCCTGATGCCGCCGCCGCCACCGCCGCCGCCGCCGCAGCGGTGGCGGACCCATCTGGCCTGCTCTCGGCCGGACACACGGCAGTCATCCTGCGCAGGATGGCGAGATGCAAAGTGTGGGATTATCTCATCGCTGGGCTGGCTCAAACCTGGGGAGACACATGGGGAGAGCAGGAAGGCGTCAGCTTCTCATTCAGATGGAAAAGAAACCGGTAATATTGGAACAGCGGTAAACAAACCAGACACTTTTGATTCAGTTTCCATGTTTTTCTTCTGTGTAACTTTTCATTGTTTGGGGCACTTTAGTTAGTGTTTACGTATACTTTGATCCATGACACAATTAATGAGTCTCAGTGGTGAGTTTGATAATCCTAGAAAAAAGCGGTAAAAAACAAGACTAGTAATGATGCACCGATGACTAATATGCATCTTTGTTTAAACAACCTGAAAGAAAGGTTAAGAAAACTTTGAAGCAACCGTTTCAATAAAATAAATAAAGATTTAGTTTATAAAATAGGATTTAATTTATAAATTCTAAAGAAATTACAAGCAAAGCTAATGTTTCATCAATTATTCTACTTCTAATAAAACATTTGTTTGGAGAAAACCAACCACAATGTTTTAATTTTTTTACTAAAAGTAGCTCAATTATAATGAACTTTCAGTTGATCTGTGAATAAATCAATCAATCAATCAATCAATCCTCGGTATTTATATACCGCTTTCTTTCTCATATGGCTTCCATCCCGAAGGGATTAAAACCGAGCTCAAAGCGGTCTGTACTTGAAAGTGTTAGTTTTTTTTTTTTTTTTTTTTTTCTCGCGTTTCATCGGTTGCTGGGGTCCAAAAATATAACCAGGTCGAGATCGGCTTTTTTTTTTTTTTTGGGGGAAAAAAATATAAGAAATAAATCTAAAGAAGTTAAATAGTTCGAGTTAAATATTAGAAAAAGCTCTCTCGAAAAGATGTCCTTTTAGTCTACTACAGAGTTTCTTACATTTATAGGTAGATCGTTCCATTTAGAAGTCATTGCGTTAAAGATATCTTTACATTTCTTTTTTTCGTAAACAATATTAAGATCATCCCTTCCAACTCTTAGTTCTCTAGTAGGGCTATGCATAGAAAAGCTTTCCGCAATATAACATGGACTTTTTCCAGAGACAACATTGAACATTAGCAAACTGAGTTTAAAATCTATCCGATCTTCGATGGGGAGAAAGTGAAATGATATATATTTTTATTTCTGAAATGAATATTGACTAAATTATTATAAACCTTCAGTTAAACATGGAATAAAGCAACACCTTCTCATTGCAGAACTGTCTAAAATGAGTCTTACCTTTGCACACATCGGGTCTCACTTAAGGGTCATTCTCCAGATCTCCCGTGCAACTGCCCAGTACGACAGCGAATACACTCCTTTCTTGAATTTTGACACACATTTCATGCAAGCGTTGCAGGACAGACCAACAAAAAGGATCTGTATATCTCAGCCAAGCCTCTACTTTCTCCAGTTCCAGCTGAATGAGCTATGATCTCACACTGTGGAGATAATAGCTAAACCACAATGTAAAAAAAAATACAATTATAATCAAGCATAGTTTATCATCTGAGGTCTGAACATGGAGTCTTCTTGTGGTTGCATCCGTTTCTCCTGGTAACGGTTGCTGGAAGGCTAAGCAGCAGACTGGCATCATTGGGGTGTGAGTTAATAAGAGATGGTTCTTCTTATTAGTGTTGTAGTCTGCCAGCTCTCACGTCGCAGGTCCGCAGGTCATTGAGTCTCCAGGGTATTAATAGACAGGGTGGGGGCCGGGGGGGCTGGAGATGGTACAGCCATTGGCCATTCAGAGAGGCACCCTGTAAAGGGATAAAGGCACAAAATACGTGTGCTAAGTAGAATCCCTCAACATCGCTTTGGTGCTCACTTTGTATCTTATTTAACTGCAAATGTTTATTTTAAGCTCCCTCCTACTTTGACGTCATTAAATATTGTTAAATGTCCTCTTCATAAATAAAAATGGCATATCTTGCTTTTTGGAAGACACAAAACACCCTAACAGCAAGACATTGCTAACCTGGATTAAGGATTAAGGTGTTCAGATCAACCTAAACCAGCTCTTTTTAGCAATTAAATGTATAGCCTGCACCATACTTGATACTCTGTAAGTGATTTCACATGCAAGTCCTCACATGTAACTTTCCGTGTGTGTGTGTGTGTGTGTGTGTGTGTGTGTGTGTGTGTGTGTGTGTGTGTGTGTGTGTGTGTGTGTGTGTGTGTGTGTACAATGCTCACATTGCTTCTTGGGCCAACATAAACTGGCTCGTTACCTCTCTTTATATGTGAATATATGTAAACAAATACGTGAGGATGGGCCAATCCCTTATGATAAATTCTTTGAGCTATTATGGGTATTGGTGTGGATGTTTGTTTGTCCATGGTATGGGTGTAAAGGGCATTTGTGAGGGGATAATTGCAAGAGAAAATGGTGACGGAGAGCATTTTAATTTTAACATGTAACATGTAACTTTAACGTAACTTTAATAGTTGGGCATTTTATTTTAATACTGCACAGAGTACTGAGAATTGTGAATCATCAATCCAATATTTCAATGTGATTGGTTTGTAGAATATGATGTTCAGGAAAATAAGTCATGAAGAAGTTGATGGAAGATGATTTGACCTGAAAGATCTGAAAACCAAAGTGCCACATAGTAGATGGACTTTGTGCTCCATTACGGATTAAAAGCCAGCGGGTATGCAGCTATGGATTGTGGTCAACGTTCCGGGGTTATTGAATAATCCATAACTCATTATTAACCATGGAAAACTAATTCATTATACTTATGTCTATTTGGTGTCAAATGCTATTAGTCGCATCTAGCATAGCTAAATTTTTTACATCAATGATAGCATTTTAGGTAAACACCCGATATTCATATGTGCAGAGGTGCGGTGGAAAATGCAGATAAGTCATGTTTTAGAGCTGCTGTCCAATTCACCCGTTTTGGTTATTGGGAGTGTTGTAGCAAAAAATCAAAGTGGCTTCTTCTTTGTGAGGCCGGCCACTCTTGAAAATAGCCTTCAAACACCTTCCTGTAGCTGGCTGTCATGAATAACTAAGCATTGATCTAAGGGAGGCTGAAAGGACATGCGAAGAGAAGCGAGGCCTCCAGTTTTCACCACAAAACAACACAGGTCCTGCATTGCCACCTTTCATGTGACCGTATAAATCACCAAAAGGGAAACACATGTGCTGATAATGCCAGACAGATCACTTCACAGGCCAGATATGCAATGTTGTTAGGCCTGCATTACATGGAACTGTAGGGAAATATTTGTATACTGGCAATTCGGTTCATTCTGACTGGCTCGTTACACACAAAGAAGAATTTCTTTTTGCACAAAAGCTATTTCATAGACAAAGACCGTTGGTCACCATTAATATTGGTTTACTTTTCAAAAGGCGGATATACTGGACACAGTGGCTTTATAGGAATAATCATATGCATTTCTCCGCAATAGGCCTACAACAGTAAATTGACCAGAAGGCATTGTGTTAAGGGTTTCCTGACTTGACAACGGCTCTAGTAGGTTGCTTGGTGATGGGCAATTTCCGAGCCCGGTTGTCCTTTCCTCCCCAGACGTGAGGATTGGTTATAAAGGATTTGTGTGTGTTTTCCAGATAGTTTTCAAGAACCATCAGCAGCTTATAGTACTAGTTAAAGCGAATGTGTAGATTTCATAGTGAGCATTCATCTGTGCCACCCTAACCCTCGTGCTTAGAAAAAAAGTTGACAAAAAAAAACTAGTTTATAAACAAGGGTACATTTTAGGGCTAGGGCTTAAGACTTGCCTGCATCGGTACAGATTAGTGCACACAATAAAGTGTTAAATGCAAATGTATTAAATGCACCACCTCTTTTTTCTGTCTCCTAATTGTAAGTGTATTATTTTATCATAAATCTCTAAATATGTTTGCATGGCAAAATGCATAGTTTTAACAATTCATAAATGCATTAGTATTTTCACACTCTTACTTCCTGAGAATTATACACGAATACCCACACACATGCAATGTATGCGCACACACACACACACACACACACACACACACACACACACACACACACACACACACACACACACACACACACACACACACACACACACACGGCAAAAAAATGAGTCAATTGTGACGCTTGGTCGAGTGGAATAAAATTGCCAGACAGTGAAAGAGCCTGGGACAATAGTGAGTGCAGGCTTTGGGAACAGAATGACAGAATCTGTGGAGAAATGATCGCGTATCCCAAAAAGAGAGATCCCCACCCCAAATCCCTTTGCTCTGAATTCCTACAAACACACAAAAAAAGCATGGGCTAAATTCTAGGAAATTAATACAAAAATGAATGCTAAAATCGTATGCCCCTGTATCCCGATAATATTTTTTTTTTTCTAGAAAGAAAAACAAGCAATAGGTCTGCTGCTGTTAACGGCGTTCCCTAGGGTGATAATACAGTACAGGCTGTTCCCTGAGCCTCATCAAATGAGGGACAACTCTGAAAACACACATTGAGCAATATACAATCCCTGGAGAGCGATGGCGGCGTGTGTGTGTGTTAGAGGAGTGTGTGTGTTACCACATAATTAACACCATGTTACCAAAATGACCCTTCATTGAATTCTGCAGACCTACAGAGTTTATTATACAGTATTCAGCACAACGGTAAGCTCTTCTAACAATTAGATATGAGTTAGTTTAGGAATAAAACTCATGGCTTACTTATAGTAATATGTTTCAAATAAAAAAGGGTGCAATCCTTAATGGTGAACATGGAAGTAATCTGATCGCAACCATATCAAAATGAATATGAATAAGCAGAGATCAAATGTCTTATGGTCTCTCTCTCTCTCTCTCTCTCTCTCTCTCTCTCTCTCTCTATGCTAAATGTGCAAGTTAAGTTGAACTGTCTAGCCAGCTTGTCATCGGCTGAAGTCTCACATATGTTCCTGAGCTCAAGCATGTTGCATTCACTGTGGCTCTAGAAACAGTGCACTCACCGACTTAATCTCTGGTGGCGTGTAGTGCGCGTCTCCCTGGCTACCAACCGATGGCCTGCTATCCTGGCAGTCCAAAGTGATGCATAGCTACCACCACCAACTTCACCATCGTAAACACGTACGCCGTACCGGGAGAAAATCTTATAAACACGTAAATCCGACAACATACGCATCACAGTGTCAGCCGATGGACCATTGACCCGAATGCGTTATGTTATGTTCTCAGATGTTAAGGTGGGCCACCCGTCGACTGACTTGAGATGTGTTGTTGGAGACATCTCCGAAAATCGGTGTCAATGGTTTGTTGCGCATGTCACACAAGCCAAGTACACCGAGCCTAGCCCTTATCCAAATAAACTCCCACATTGGGTACACGATTGCCAATTTTCTCCTGTGCAGTGACTTTAGAAACAGGGAAGATCTCAGTAGCAGGCCACTCCCGTAGGTGTAGGATAGCGTATTTTGGTCATTATATCTCGTAATAAATCGAATGAAACATGACATTTATATATATGTTTAACCCTTACCTTGTTTGGTCTTTTGTGAGTCTGTTAAAGCCAATTAGGCAACTGTAATAAACTAAATCCATCCTCAATCGCAGGGGCTGGATGACATTGGGAACTATGCCGCTTCTCCGATAAACCTCGCTGAAAATCCTCTTGATTGGCAGGAACAGGGTCCAGTCAGCGGCGTTGAAAAGGGAATGTACCGGTATTTTAGCCAATCAGAAGCGGTGTGGGCGGAGCAACAAGGCACGGTGGGAGCTGTCCGACGTACTAACAGATGGTGGCAGGTGATCCCATCAACAAAAAAATGGAATGAAACATCAAGAAGAAGTTCCCAATAGCTCGAAAGAATCGAACATTTCTAATCTTTGTACTGTAATTGTAGACTACAAAAGATAGTGCCTTTTGTGATTTTGTTTTTCCTTACATTTTTATTTTTTTCTACAAAAACAAGCTCAACATCTCAAACAATGTTCAAATTCAATCAAACGTTTTCAAACGTCTGGTTTCAAAGTAAAACATTCATTTGGATATTCAATATGTACAAAGGAAGACGTATTTGCTTGAATGGTACAAAAAGCAGTTGTACTTTAGGCATGTATAACTTAAAGAATCATACATTGACGTCCCTATTCATCCAAACCAAATTCTTCGTCTATACAAAGTGAGTAAATATTTAAGAAAAATATACTCTGTAGCCCATTTCAATGACTTCCTTATCAGTTCTATTTCCATTCCATTGGTTATCGTTCTTTTAATGGACCAATGTGTTATATGGTAACCAAAACAAAAAATATGAAGATGGCTTTAAGACATGAGCACCACATACCGTTGGCACTTGAGTTCACAGTACGTAACGTTGAGCGCTGTCAAAAAAACACTGGCCCGAAAATGTATCCAACAGATATTTACACATGCCGAGCAACGACGTAGAGCAAGGCCATGGCACCTCTTAAAAAAGATAATGTAAAGTGATTCTTTTTGATAACATTGATCGCGTTGAACACCAGGTGGAAATATAAATAAAGCATCACAACCAGCAATACTGCCGTTCTCTCCAGAGAGTTCTTGGCCATGAGTGCTCTGCGATAGATGAAGGATGATTGGGCCACTGCGTGCCCCTGTTCAAAACAGGCCTTTGACATGCTGCTTGGTTTGTTCGCCTGCCCCGACGCCAATGCACTCCCGTCTCCTCCACGGTCTCTCACACCTGCTCCGTGTGCGCCCCCTTTACCTCCACCTCCTCCTCCACCACCTCCTGTTCCAGCGTCACCTCCACCTCAGAGTTGACCACAGTCTGCTGCTCCAGTTCGGCGCTGGTCAGGTGCACCACCTGGATGTGAACGCCGGCCGCCTGCAGTCTCTCCACGTCCTCCTCGCACATCTCCCTCAGACCCCCGTCCTCCATCACCATGGCGGTGGTGGTGGTGGTGGTGGTGATGGTGTTCGAGGACTCCTCCTCCTCCCCCATGCTCATGATGTCGGGGGGCTCCACCGTCACCGCCTCCACCTGGATGCCGTCGTCCAGCAGCAGCGTCTCACCGCCCTCCAGGCCGACCACCATCTGCTCCCCCTCCTCCTCCTCCTCCTCCTCCTCCTCCTCCATCATTTCTTCCTCCTCCTCCTCTTCCTCCTCCGTTGTCGTGGGGACCACGGGGGAGGCGACCACCTGGTCCTCCAGCGTGTCGTGCACCTCCCTGAGGTGGGCCGTGAGCTCCTTGGGGTGTGTGAACCACTGGTCACACAGGGTGCAGTAGTTGGGTTTGTCCCCGGTGTGGCTCACCAGGTGGTCCTTGAACTGGTCCCAGCTGTTGAACACACTGCTGCACACCTGGAGGGAGGGAGGGAGGAAGGGAGGGAGGGAGGGAGGTACATGGGAGGAGGAGATTTACCGTCTTGACAAACATATTGATCAGGGGCCGCTCACGTTTTGATCATTGTTGGGATCGACTGTCTGATTTTGGCACGCACTTCTTTGAGATGCACATCTCTGTTGTACCCATCGGGACTAAAAATGGTATACAGGAATTCCACAAACCTATCCCACCATGGGATCTGCCTCTTATAGTTACTCCTTATAGCTACTTTTTGATTGTATGCTTTCACTCTTCTCACCCTCAATTTTAAAACACTTCGGATGAAAACGTCTGCTGTGCAACTAAATTGAACAGTTACCATATTCAAATATAATAAACAAACAGGTTGTGTATCACGGGTGTATTATATCAGTTTGTCAAATCAAGTGTTAATAACCAAGTCATTGCTTGGCCCTTCAGCGTCTTCTGGAATTTACTTTGTAATTTAAATGGCTAAATGTTTGAAACGAGGGAGAAGTCGTGTCTGTCTGCAAATGTTAGTATGCAATTAGGAGATCGGCTCACATTACAAACTGGCGCACACAAAGATGCTAGAGTTATGGTCCTGTCTAGGTCAACTGGTATAGCAAGGTGTTAGCGCTGCTGGTGTTCGATTCCCAGCAGCAGGCTGCAGGCTACGGTATTGTCCACCATATGGCTTTTTACAAAAGTTACATACATTAGGTACTGACTCTCCGCCCGAACAATACCGTGAGGGACAATTATCCAAAATGCCTAACAATAATGAAAATGTAAATCAAATCAAAAAGGTAATCCATGAATGCATGACATTCTTAGTATTGGCGGCTATGTTTTTAGGCATAGTAAGCTACTTATTATACAGCGAGCCAAACAGTGTCATAAATACACAGCCATACGCCCATAGACCACTGTAATAATGATTGCGGCTTATCACCTGGCATTCATACAGCTTCTTGCGTCCCTTCTTGGCGCCCGCTCCATTCTGACACGCGGACATGTGGCACTTGAGGGTGCTGTTTCTGGCGAAGCGCTCGTGACAGTCGGGACACTCGTAGGGCTTCTCGCCTGCACAGGGACACACAAGAGGAGCATGCCAAGGACCATTTGAAAGGGAACAATCGCAACATCCCTACAGGGTCCCTTCTAGAAACCGGTTTATACCAAGTTGATTCAAATGTTTTTCTGTCGCATGGAGAGTTGTCAAATGCATAAAAAAAAAAGAAATTTATACTTAAAAGTTTTACATTTTAAGGCGAAAATTACCAAAAGTTAACTTTAAAGTCAAATTCTTTGGCATTCATAGCTTTGTACGTCTTATCGTGTCACACTCAATTGAAATGAAAAACACAATGATTTAATTTGCATTCCCGTCGGCAAACACAAGACAAACCAATCAAATGTCTCCCTCCCACAGACAACCTATTTCCATAAACACAGCCCACGCGGGCAGAGGAATGCTGACCCGTGTGCTTGCGCAGGTGCTCCTTGAAGTGGCCAAAGTGGTCAAAGTTCTTGTCGCAGTACTCGCACACGTGCACCCGCTTCTGCGGCCGCTGGCTGCGCGACAGCTCCTCCGCCTCGAAGTGGAAGGTGGTGACGTGCAGCTTGAGCGCGCCCTCCCGCGTGTAGGCCTTGCCGCAGTAGGCACACACGTGTGGCTTGTCAAGGGGCCCGGCGTGCGTCTTCATGTGCTGCTTGAGGTGGTAGTAGAGCTTGAAGCTGCGCTCGCACTTGTGACAGCGGAACATATTGTCCACCTGGGAGATCTGCACTTCCACCATCTCCACGTTCTCCAGCACCTTGGAGGCCGTCACCGTCTCCTCCTGGTACGACACCTCCTGGGCTCACACAAAAGGGACGGAGGGCATCCTCAGAGTGCGGCTCGGAAACTCTTTGTTTCGATTGAGCTGTACGGGAACCGATGTCCCGTTCGGAGTTGGAATGCTTACGTTAAACATTTCAACCATGTGTAATAGCTATTTTTGTATGAGTAGCAACCACACAAAAAATATTCAAATACGTTGATATCTTTTGTTTCCTAAACAGCCTTTTTTGTGCTATATTATATTGGTAAAGATATGAAACTGCAATTTTATAGGTTAGCTAGTTTTAATTTAGTAGCAGGAGATGCAGCACTTTTTGGTGTTTTTTCTGTGCTACTAAACAGATCAACACATGGCCCAAGCCAGCCTAAACCAAACTAACATCACCCGCAATTGAGGGGTGTCGGGTCAATCAGGTGCCATGCTTACTTGGTCCTTCTTGATCACATGCATCGCTTGCGTCCCCTGCTGGTACTTGCTGGTGATGTCGGCGAGCAGAACCAGGGCCGAGTCGTCCGAGGTGGGCTGGGCGGCGCTCTTGGCCGCGTCCACCACCTCCTCCAGTCCCGACTCCTCCAGCTCAATGCCTCCCTCGATCACCTCGATCTCCACCTGCACCACACAAGGAAGATGGAATCTGGCCCTTAATATTACAATTAGGTTTTAAAGTTTATTTAAAGAAAGATAATATAAATGTCAGTTGAACGTTTTCTGATTAAAAATAAATTTGATTCTCAAAAAGGAAAATAAATATTTCAGATACGAAGCGGCTTGAATGTCTTCCATTTTAATCATTAGCAAATCTGCCCCCAGACACTTTAATCTTAACTGATTTAATATGACCCATACTGCCATCTTAACACCCGTCTCTCACCTGTTCCCCTTCTACCAAGGGCAGCGTCTCCGTGATTACGTTGGACGTCTCGCTGATTTTCCTCTTGACTCCCCTCTTCTCCGGGATATCTTGCGAGGGACTCTCTGTCCCCCTGAGAATTAAATCCGAGACATCAGACATCCATTTTCGGTTGAACGACAGTACAAGTAGGACAAAGCTGTGGGTCAAGTGGTGACTTTGAAGATGAGCAAAAAAGTAATGGTCATTTTCGTCCCCATTACATTTTACATCAGTGCAAGAGCTCCAATAATTTGATGTATAATATATATTACACACAAACCTGACATTTCATGCACATAGAATTAATGCCAATACATTTCAGGAGATCCAACAGTGTCCTCTAGTGGCCAAACACAACATCCCAATGGACTCCAGGCGTCAGAAAATAATGATACGTTACTATTCTGCTAAAAAAAAACAGCTCAAACCAGCAGCCATTACAGATTCTTCTAGTCACAGAAAAAAACTGGTTGGAGATTGTGGTGGGTGGGTGTCTATGTTGCCTCACTTGTTGTTGAGCGCCTTGAGAGCCTCTTGCATCTGCAGGTACTCTGCTGCCTTCCAGACATCATTGGCCTCCTCCTCGTCACTGATGGCTAGCGTGGCCGTGTAGGTGAACTCCATCAGCTGGCGGAAGGCGGAGTTACTCACACCTGTCCAAACGGATGCCATCAGGACCAGTTAAGAGGACACGTGCGTGTGCAGCCAACAAGGCTCAGACCATTATTGAACTAAACAAGTTCACAAGACTCACAGCCTACAATTTTAAACGTAAAAAATTGCATTATCCCTATGAAAAATAACAAGTAAATGTTTTAGTATTGTTGAAGGCAATAAAGAATTTCAATAGTAACTGCCGTGACCAATGGGGAAACCATAACTCTGTCCCACCGCAGTGTTCATAGATAAACAGAACCACGTACCCTCTATCTCCACAAGAGGCTCCTGGGTGAAATCCTGGAAGAATTTGTGAAAAAACTGACTACAAGCTGCAAGGACTGCTTTATGTGCTCGGAATTGGTGCCCTGTATATCCACAAAACACAGAGAAAATAAAGCATTATTTTAGATATTATAATAATAATAATATTTATTATTATTATTATTTAAATCGAGTGGAAGACTCCACACTTGTTTGGTGTATGGCATGGGGTTTTGTGTGTTTGGATTTGTCTGTATTAACTAACAAACAAATTGGAATGATTGCCTTGTGGCATACGTCTTAAAAAGGACTGCTTTTATGTCAACGAGATTAGCCATTTACACAGATGTTGAAAAGATTTGGTCCTGATGTAACCATTTCCATATTAGTCCATCCATTTGTACATTATATGTAATAAACATTGGACCATTAATTTACATTTGCAAGAATCCTTCTTCTGTACCGACAAGTAAACATGGATTGTTTAAATCTAAGTTCCCTTTATATTCACCACCGAGTTGACTTATCACTGCCGTCTGAGAATTTGACATATTGCATACCATCAACAATCAGGGTAATGTCTGTGAACTGGTCAAGTTGTCTCTGTTCGTTCAGTTTGTCCAGCATGACTTTGTAGTGCGACGGGAACATGCTTCCACGCTCCATCTCCATCTCCCCCTCCACCTCAGCCGCCATGATCCTTGCCTGCCCTCCCCAAGAGAGCAAAGAAAGATGGTCAAACTTAACAATGATCTCACACAATCATGATGTCACAGAATTTCAGCGTGACACTCATGGCAAGCATGTAACTAAATAATATAGCATATTTATAGTTAAAACCATCTTGAATCAAGAATGAAATGTTGGATTACAGCATTATAGTGATGATTAATGTACTTTGAATAATAAGAAATATATATATATATACATATTTTATTTATGTAAAAGGACAACGACAGGTCGTTTGAGGGGTGTAGTCTACACGGATGCTACTTTGTAACTGTTTACATGCATCCACACATATAGTTCTCAAAATGACTTCCTAAAAAATATTAATTTGTACGTATGCATCATTAAGTTGTTCTCATTTCAAGATTTTCTCTAGGTCATTCGCATCGGACACACAGTCCATCATGCGACGCACAAAATAAAAAACATATGTGTCCACTGTCCTGATATGACACTGCAGACTGATATGTGATTGGACCAATCATACATACGAGGAGTGCGGCGCTATTCTCTCCAACGCTGTGAACGTCATGAGAGTAGCCAAATTAGCTCACTTTTGGCTAAACTATTAGCCTACCTAGCAAAACGTACAAGTGTGGCCTGAAACAGTTGGTGTCGACGTAGATAAGGGAATATTCTGACTGAGCCCCAGTGCACAGGATTATTGCCCGGTTTTGATCCGTTACTAAAGAGGCTCTAAACATTAAGGTATCCAAAGCTTTTGCAGCCCACAGGCCTGCTAGCATGCTCGCCATCCCGTTTGACAATCAACATTACGTCATCAAAACGCGCATTAAAACACACTTTTCCTGACAGATTTCTATATTATGAGACCCATGGGTCAAAATGGGAGTTTTAAACCATCAGCAGAGGTACCTCTTGTCCAGCCACGTTGCTTTAGAAAGTAGTTTTATGGTATTATGTGTCCCGACGCACGTAGAGCTCCTCTACTCTCGTTGCTCCAAAAAGGGCGGTCGTTCTCCAGTAGGGCCTCCGATTCCCAGAAGCCCTTGCAACAATAGGGGACGCTGGTAAGCGTTGCTTGGTGACCAGATATGCCATTCAGGCATATCGAGGATCGTTTTCGTTCACTCTATTGATTAACAATTAAATTGTATCACTATCATGCAGGGGGTGTTGCAACAGATAAAGCTAAACGGTGGCACAGCAGGCCCTCCATTATTCATCAGTCACACAATTTGTGCTGCTGCGTGTATGTTACTCTATATACAATAAGCTAAACAAACTTCCCTTTCTAAGCCCACTTGCATGGCTACTGCTATTCTGCTGCTGCTGAAACCGTCTTTGTGAAAATATTTATTTTAACAAACAAGTTTGTAAGTCGTACCCTGTATATATATGCACTGTACATAATAATAACTGCATGAATAAGAACAAAACCCGACTCAAGTCATTGAAATGTTATACATTGGCATTCTTCTGCACTCCACAAGAGGAGTAATGCATTTAGACAATGAACGACAAATAAACAATATTTTCATGACTTGGGTGTCAACCATTCAAAATAAAATGATATATATAATCTTGAACTCAAAGTCTTCCCCAACAGTTGAGAAGGCCTCTCATGTCAAACACAAAGTCCAAACTTAGTTTTCCCTTATTTGTTAAGCATTAAACCAGCACCATCATTCTTATTTTTGGCATTGTGGTCATTCCAGCATTAACTTTTATAACTTTTATAACATTTTTAAATGTTTAGTCATGCAGGAATAGATAGGCCTAGTCCTCAATTTAGATAAGCTCACACAAATCCTTTCCTAATGCTTTCTAACTAGCTGAACAAATCATGCATTGCAGCATTATTAAGTGTTAACAAAGCATTACTTATCCATAGTGTGTAAATTGCCAAACCATTGTCTCATTAACTTATTCATAATTTATAATTGATTATGAACCGTTTACCAATGAGTATCAATGTAGAAAAAAATCTTTACAAATTAGGAATTCACTACTTACTACTCTATCAATGCTTCAAAGTGGTTGTACAAAGCAGTTATTATTTTTCCCTTTTTGTTAGAATCATAACAGCTACATTCAAAATAAAAAACAAATGTATGAACCATGAACCATGTGTTGTAATGCAATGTACCTCTTTTTATTGAGCATTTTGTGAAGCTACAATCTGCTTATGCAACGTGGCCGCTGTGTAAAATCCTCAGGAGTCATATGAAACCTGCCACAAAGATCCCTGTGTCCTGCTGAAATGTACTTGTTAGCTTGCCAGGTACTGTCAATGAGTAACATTATTTAATCTGCTATCTAGATCAAACATTCTTGACTATAAGCCGGGTCCAGTGGAGTCTTGACTCTTTACAATATCTTGGTAGGCTGATGATCAGATTATCAGTGTACTCTATAGCAGGCCAGCGTTCCTGATCGACTTTTTGTCTAGTAAAATTATACCCAAAATGCAGAGTGACAGTTTTAACCATCCTGCATCCCTACATTTTAAAAAAACAACAACACTTAAGAGCATCTAGAGTGGTAAGAATGTAATATTGTCATTTAATAAATAATGAGTGTAACTAGACTTCCTAGCAAAATTGTCGACTATATTAACTGTCTTCAACCAAATAACACAAAAACAAGTTGAATCTTTCGCAACATATTTTCACATGGGATATATTTCACAACAGATAAAACTGAAAGTAACTTCCCTTTTTTCTAAATATTTTAACATTTGAGTCTCAGTACAAATTGCAGCTAAGCACAACTCTTCTTCTTTAACAAATTCTTAAAAGCTCTATAGAGTTTTTGTTTCTGTTGCACAGGCTAGCGTCCATCTGTAGATTGTAACAATGTAATTAACATAATTTGACCAGCAGTCTGATTCATTTTATTGCTTACAACAAATAACAGGATGTCAAAACAGAAGCTTTTTTTTCCATTAAATAAATAATGCTTTAAGGTTTGAATAGTTCTGAAAAAGTAACACATAGCAAAACAACCATGGTGTTCCCTAAAAGGTGTGAATTTCAACATTCTAAAAAAAGCCTCTATTGCTCCTCAGCTAGAGAAAAATGTGGCCCTCACATGTTTCTCCCTGAGACAGAAAAACAGGATCACTCATTTTGAAGATGTGCACGAGTCAGCAAAATAGTCAGAGGAGCAAGGAGGACTGAACTTTGTCCTTCTTATGGACAGGAAAACAACAGGCTGAGTATAAAAGGGAGGGTTGAGGGAGGGGGACTTGTTTTTCATCGAGCAGTCGACTGCAAGAAAGAACTCTGCTGAAGGAGAATCAAAAACACACACGGTAAGCTAAACAACTAAGATTCCCATCCATGCTGTTAAATATTGTTATTGGAATTTAATTAATTTAGGTATATACATGGATTGTGTGTTATGTTTTTTTTTTTTTAATGAAGTCCTTCTACTCTTTTGCGTAAAAAAAGAGAAAATGTATATGGCAAGTATTGACTATTGATAAATATTGTAAACATTGAACGGTATATTTTCACTGTCAAATGTTTGCTATCTGGCAATAGTTTTGGCCCTTGTCCAACAATGTTCAGCACAAAGTGTGCATGTATATGTGCAAAAATGTTTGCGTCGAAGATAAATTATGTGCATGATATAAAATGGCCTTCAGTTTACTTAATCTAAACACACCCAGAGGGATCCGCGCATTCACACACACACACACAGACACAGACACACACACGCACACACATCACACACACACACACACACACACACACACACACACACACACACACACACACACACACACACACACACACACACACACACACACACACACACACACACATACACACAGCTTGACACTACATTGCCCTTTTGTACTTCTCATTCCTCTCGGCTGATGTTGACAACATTTTTCTGTGCTCCCCTCCCACTCTCCCCTCCCCTTTCCACTCCTCCAAAATCTTCCAAACTGCCATTCCCTCCCTTTCTTGCTCCTCTCCTCTACCCTTCCTCAGATCAGGGCAGTGAGGACTCACAGCAGCAATGTGGGTGTGCCTCAGCCTGCTCTCGGCTCTCTGCCTGCTCCCTGGGGGCGGGGCAGAGAGCCAGGGAGGCGGGCCTCAGTGTCAGCTGCCACCCGATTGGAAGATCGGGGAGGTGATGCCCATGAAGGAGGCGGAGGGCCGGGTGACTGTTGTGGCACTGCTGCAGGCTAGCTGACTTTTCTGCCTGGTGCAGGCATCCAAGTACGTGCACAGTTTTACTTTGTCTGGCAAAATGACATCTTACTATTTACTTTACAGTCCCCAAACCTGAAATAAAGGCAATACTACCTCTGCCAGTCCCCACAAGCATTCTCACATTATGCTCTTCATAAAATAAGTCATTTGTGCTAAGTATATAACAATTTCCATTTAATTTCAATGCTAAGATGTGCCAGTCCTTTCAAGTAGACTGGGCCTCATACAATAGAATTCAAACATACAAAAGCTTTTCCCTTTTAAACGTATATTTATGAGTGAACTGGACTAGATTATTCAGTCCTTTCACACTGTGCAAAAAAGATAACAATATAAAACCAGCACCAACTTTAATAATGATGATGTGGATGATGATGATGATGATGATGATGATGATGATGATGATGATGATGATGATGATGATGATGATGATGATGATGATGATGATGATGATGATGATGCTCTTGCATGCTCTGTCTGCTCTGTGAACAGTATGGACAGCCTACGCCAGAAACTTGAAAATCAGGGCCTGGTGAATGTCACCTACATGGTAATCAACCACCAGGGGATACAAGCCCAGCGCCTGCATTCCATGTTGACCACCAGATTGTCAAGCAGCATCAGCCTCTACAAGCAGGGGAACCAGGATGCCGATGTGTGGCAGGCCTTGAAAGGGGAGAAGGATGACTTCCTTATTTATGACAGGTCAGGTCGCCCACACCGGCAGATATGTTAACACGGCCATATTATACTATCCTCTAAACATTTTCTTTGAAATCATTTAAAATCTCTTGATCGAATTTGACATTCTTGATGTTTAAGGAAATTCTAAACCCTTTTACAATTCTAAATCTATTTACACATCAGGTGTGGCCGTCTCACCTATCATATCGCACTGCCATATTCCATCATCGGGCAGGGTCATGTAGAGAACGCCATCAAAGATACCTACTGCAAACGCATATGTGGGGACTGTTCACATGAGGTATGTGATGCCCATATCCATCATAGCCGTGCGCATACAGACCGACGTCTTCATCTTCATCTTTGAGACTCACGGTGTTTGCTCCTTCTCTTCCCCGACAGAGCGTGGACGTTCCAGCGGAGTGCACCAGGCCAGTAGTGGCCAGGCCTGATGCGGCGGGGGTGGGTACCGCCGTCAGAGAGGAGGGGGTGGCGCATGGGGATGGGCACGGTCGTGGTCATCACGGTCAGGGTCATCACCATGGCGACCAGCAGGTTGTTGCCCACGCCGGACACGATCACGGCCACAGGCATCGCCATGGCGGCCAGCAGGTTGCGGGGCAGGCTCAGCAGGGCGGGG
>NC_082387.1:17087172-17099672 GCF_031168955.1 Gadus macrocephalus
CTCCTTCTCAAAGTAAAATCACACTGACGGCAACTGTGTAATGAAGTCACCATAGAGGCTAAATGAAGACCACAATATGATGCAACTTTGGTCAAAATGTGTCCCTGTTGATGAAAATACGAAATGTCGCCCCTTAAGTCAAAGCCAATTTTAGCTTGTGGTATGACCCTATAGCCGTAGACTGTAAGCAGGAACATCACTGTAAATCTGTTACTTTCTTTTTTGTACACAGGAGCCATTTGTGAAAGGAGAATATAGTTGAATGTTGCCTTTCTAGAATACTCATATGCTGGCTGAAGTCTAGAAACAACACGTTATGTTGTAAGCAGCAATTGTTTGTTATTAGTTACATTAATGGTATATAATTGCATACCACTAATAAATATATTAAGACTTTATATGTAAGAGCTTCAACATGCTGGTAAGATTTGTAGCACTGGGTAGCAGCAACTGAGCTTAACAGAGAGAGAGAGCGAGAGAGAGAGAGAGAGAGAGAGAGAGAGAGAGAGAGAGAGAGAGAGAGAGAGAGAGAGAGAGAGAGAGGGAGAGAGAGAAAGAGAGAGAGAGAAAGAAAGAAAGAAAGAAAGAAAGAAAGAAAGAAAGAAAGAAAGAAAGAAAGAGAATGACACATTCACATTAAAAGTATGTCCATGATTGTTCCATTCGGCTGATGTACCGAGATGTGTCACTCACATAATGTGGCCATTCAAAATGAGTCCTGAGCCTGGCTATTTCCCATTCCTACGATGCATTCGGTTTTGTTTATCACTTTGCCCTGTCTATTTTGAGGCTGTTTGGACGCCATTCTAATATAATACATTTCGCTGTAACACAACACAAGTACATGAGTACTTCGATGAAGAGGATGATGGCGCGGGCGTTGCAAACCGCTCTGAGCAAAATCCTCCCAACCAGATGAAAACTGTGTCCATTAGACCAACTCTTCACCATGATTCTGACATTTTTGTCCATTTTGCCAGACATGCGCACATATTACTCACACATGCACACAAACGCACTTCTCTATCCAAAGGGGTATGGCTCACAGGCAGTGTCTGTCCGCCTTTCTGAATTGCGCCATTATGAGGGAAAAAAAGTTCCTGGCATTCATTCGTAGTTCATGTGAGGTGATGGCAATGTGCATTCCATTTGGCAGCGCTACTCTGTGAACAGAGGACTAATGAATAGCAGCTTCTCACAATACTTCTCA
This sequence comes from Gadus macrocephalus, assembly GCF_031168955.1. NCBI lineage: Eukaryota > Metazoa > Chordata > Actinopteri > Gadiformes > Gadidae > Gadus > Gadus macrocephalus. The sequence continues at coordinate 17,088,383 of NC_082387.1, forward strand.
CTACTAGTGAGTAGAACACCTTTCTGTCAATGTTTCTACTGAATTTGTATTTGGATAATTAGCATGCTGTGTGTGTGTGTGTGTGTGTGTGTGTGTGTGTGTGTGTGTGTGTGTGTGTGTGTGTGTGTGTGTGTGTGTGTGTGTGTGTGTGTGTGTGTGTGTGTGAGAGTTCACACCTTTTTGGCGGAGAAAAGACAACCTGTGCTCGGCTTCTCAATTGAGAATTCATGCCTACCCTACAACCCTAAATGCCAATGTGCTTCTGTCCGTGCACACGAAACACAAACAAACCGTACCACAGTTATATAACACTGTTCTAGGCACAGGGGTTTGAAAAAACAAATCGAATTCTGTAATTTTGGACATGCCTCGGATCGTGACCCCAAACCCTGTTCTAAATCATCCATACTTCTACAAAGAATATCCAAATTAAGAATACGTGCTTCATAAAGGTAGCTGAAATAGTGAAGCATGGCTGCCTGAAGGTATAAAACATCTGACGCTCAACAACAGCTCAAGGTGACATATGCACGCTGCATTCACCTTTCTTCTTCCTATTGATACCTCAATCCATCCTCTATCCTCCATCAGTTCAATTTGATTCAAAAGAGCTTAATTGCCATCATCCATCCGTCACATATCAAGCGTCCATCCTCAACCAATTCATCCATCCATCCATCCATCCATCCATCCATCCATCCATCCATCCATCCATCCATCCATCCATCCATCAACCGTCAATGTAACAATCATCCATCCATCGTCTCTCACTCTCTCTGTCGATTCATACCATTTCAACAATAGAAAGCCTCTAATAAGCCTCAGTTTGTGTATTGTATTTGGGGGCAGAGGGGGAAAGCCCACGACCCATGCAGGCAGCAACAGGGCCCAAGGATGATGTCGCTCAGCTTTCTGAAGCTGCAACAGCATAAATGCAGGCCAATACATTGCAGTTTCTAGTGACAAGAAAAACACATCACAAGATAAAACTTTATAGAAAAAATATATATATGTATATATATATGTATGTCTATATTTCTGTCCCTCATCAGTTATGCTTATGCTAACAAACACCTAAACAAAGATAGAACAATATTCACGAAGCAAAAATCGGGTGAATTTTCCTTTCATTTGCTGAATAAGAATAGGAGCTAAAATGTTATTTGCTGCAGCTTTAGAACAGAGGATAAATTCCGGCGAAATATTGTCAGCCAAACACATCGAGCTGTTGCTGCTTTCGACTGTCATAATATCAGCTACTCATCTGTTTATCTATTAACCACAAAGGGGATCTTTTCTTTTAAATCTCACATTGAATAGCTTCCTCTCTACTATGACCACAGCTTCATGGCCAACAACCTTTAAGTAAGCAAGGTACTTTTGTTTTGAGAAATATATTATTTCCGTTTTAAATGATTCTGCATTATTTTTCTATGCGTTAACAAACTTGCCTTGTTATTAAAAATTCTGCTTAGCTTATCATTTTCCATTCATGCGAATGATCTTGCAATTCAAAGACAAAAAGGATCCAAATGATCCTCATTCCTCCAACAACACAACTTTCCTGTTTCGCGGCAGAAAACCTAGTGTTGAATAGAGACATTATATGTCCAGGAGTCTGTGATGCAAATATAGGGTGAAAAACAATAGTCTTTTCCCCAAAAAAACAATGCTCTGCACATCGAACCTTGACCCTTGCACTGTTATTCGCAGCTTTCCAAGCTTCCCTTTGAGAAACCTCAAACAACACATTGAACACAAACAACTGCATCATATCTCAATCAATACATTGAGTCATTTGGATTCCAGCAGGTTGTATGTGTGTGTATGCATGTGTGTGTGTGTGTGTGTGTGTGTGTGTGTGTGTGTGTGTGTGTGTGTGTGTGTGTGTGTGCGTGTGTGTGTGTGTGTGTTTGTGCGTGTGTTTGTGTGTGTGTGTGTGTGTGTGTCTATGTTTGTCTGTTTGTTTGTGTGCGCGTGTGTGTGTGTGTATCTGTGTGACAAGAGGATTATTCCAGGCGGGGTGTTGCGCTTTAAGGGATCAATCAATTATCTCCTCAGGGTGTAATGCTTCCCAGCAGGTCCGGGGTGATGTACCCCACCGGCATGGGGGTCAGGGGTTTGAGTGGGTGCTGGGGCAGGCACTGATGTGCAGGGGGCTGGGGGGGTGGTGGGTTGAGGATCAAGCTGTGCTGGTAGTCCACCTCCTGCACTATGGTGTAGTCCGAGACTGGCGGGAGATAGCGGGCTGGGGGGGGGGAGGCGTCGGGGAGGATGTAGGAGGGCTGGTAGTCCTCCGCCGACTTCACGGCCACACTGGGCGCAGTGACGTCTCCCACGCGCTCGGCGGGGAGAGTGTGGTAGCCGTTGACGACGCCCGTCTGCCAGTTCATGGCGTCTGTGGTGTAACCGTCGCCGACGGGATCCGCCGCCATCACCACCAGCTGGAACTGCTGCTCTGGCTCCTTGTCTCCCACTGGATCTTTCCCCTCGCCTTCGATCTGCGCTCCCAACTTCTTCTTCTTTGCCTCCTCCTCCTCCTTCTCCTTCTGCCCCTCCCGTGCGGCGGTGGACTCCTGGGCTCTCAGCTGCTGGCCGGGAGACAGGACCACGCCCCCGGAGGGCATCACGTCGCTGACCTGGGCGTAGAAGTCGGTGTTGAGCCAGGCCTGGGGCCGCGGGGCTCCATCGTGGGCCAGGCTCGGGTCTGGATCCCTGCCCCCCGGGAACCCTTGCTTCAGCTCAGGCTGGCCGGGCAGCAGCAGGGCTGAGGTGGGGCTGGGGCTGGGGGTGGTCAGCAGCGTCCAGAGAGCATCCTGGTCGGGGGGGTCGCCCACCACGCTGTCGTCATCCTCATCACAGAAGCTGGCGGGACAGAGAGAAGAATGACGAGGAGGGGGGGCGAGTTCGGATTAGTAAAGCACGGAGCCGTTGTGGGTACTGAGGTGACACCTCAACACTTAGATTAGTGAATCGAATCAGCAACCCTAACAATACGACAAGCGCAAAAACAGAAACCACGGAGGAGCGGAATGGAGAGAAAGGTACCTGAGGGTGTGGCTGAGGCCCCCGACTGTGGGCCGGCCCGACGCTTGACGGCCCCCAATGAGCCGCTGGGCTTCCGAGCTCTGGCCACCCTTGTCACCAGCGTCGGCGGGGTCCAGGGGGTCCAACTCGATGCAGTCCACCAGTGGCTCATCCTGGTAGAAGAGGGGGGTGCAGGAGCTGCCCATGCCCCCGCCGCTCAGGATGAAGTTCAGCTCCTCGAACTTCCCCTTCTGTGTCGGGAGAGGTGCCACGTGTTATAGCGCCTTCAGTTTACCTCTGGGTTTGTGTTTAGGTGTGTGTATGCGTGTGCGTGGGTGGGTGACGTGTGTGTGCAAGTCTGTGTGTGTGTGTGTGTGTGTGTGTCTGTGTGTGTGTGTGTGTGTGTGTGTGTGTGTGTGTGTGTGTGTGTGTGTGTGTTTGTGTGTGTGTGTGTGTGTGTGTGTGTGGTTTATTGCCAAAGTAGGCGGGTGTTTTAGTTCTATCACACTTTTATAATAACACTTTTACATGATTCACTGCTCTCATTCAAAGGCAAAGATGGTTATGTTGTTACTAACAACCAATAGGTGTTTTGATGCAGGGCACCAAGTACTTGTGCGTGGGACATTTGGTACTCTCTCTGTTCCTAAAATTACAAAAACAAACACCTACGCACAAATGGAAGTAAACACACGTCTCAATTTGAAACATAGTTGTTTTACACAGACACAACCTTAAATAGCATCTGTGATTGAACACATGTGAACTCACAGACGCACTCATGCACACAGTCACGCACAACACACACACACACACTTAAACACACACATAATGAATGAGACTTACCTTGAGCATTTCTGAATCTATCCCTTTAATCTTAGGTGTGGGCACGGGGGGTAACAGCAGCAAAGTTAATCTAAGAGATGAAAGAAAACATTTACACAATGTACAGGTCCCACATTATGCGGGCCATTTGGCTCTTTATGAATGTTAATCTCTATGGCGATGTGAATGTAGAGAGTGTTGTACCTGATAAGTGGATGCGTAAACACATTGCTTTCAACTTACCACTTACACCTGTGTATACGCATCCACTTATCATGTAAAAAACACTCTATATACACATCGGTATAAACATGAACTTACATGTGTGTGTGTGTGTGTGTGTGTGCATGCATGCGTGAATTTATGTGTGTGTTCGCACCTTTGTTGCTGAGAAAAGAGAAGCAGCATGAGGAGGATGACCACTGCCAGGATCCCCAGCACCAGCGCAACAGGAAAGATGCTCTCTGGAGCCGCACAGGAACAAGGACATTCAACCATCAACATCTTCCTCCTTCATCTGTTTTTCTTATTTGTTTAATATATGCTTCTTCGACAGCAATATATTGCTAATATATCATCAGTGGGGTTCTCTGTATTTGTATTTTGTATATTTGTCCTCTAGTCTGTAATACACTTCACTTTTGTAAATTAAATCCAGTCCAGTGTTCCCTCTCGTAGAGGCCCTGCAACCCTCTCTGTCTCAGTAAACAGTAAACTGAGCGGAGAATTCCACCCCGAGTATCTCTCTCTCTCTTTCTTTAACTGCCTCTCGCATGAATCTCTTCTCTCTTGCTTTCCCTTCCTCTCCGCTCTCTCCATCTCCCTCTCCTTCGCTGTGGGTCTCTCCCTACCTCTTTTTCTCTCTGTCCCTCCCGTCCTCTCTACCTCGCCCCTCTCTCTCCCTCTCCCTCTCTATCTCCCTGCTCTCTATTGGTCAACAACGGGTGGTTGTGAACATCGTGCGTTGCTGACATCTCACCCCTGCCAGGATAGTTTGCGAGCTGGATGAAGATGGAGTCGCTGTAGCCGCCGAACTTGGTGAAGGCCTTCATCCTGCTGCGGATATGCACCTCATACTCCTCCTCAACGTTCAGGCCGTAGAGGGTCTGCTGAGTGCCCCCCTGCACCTCCACCTGGACACCAGAGGGGGGCGCAGTGGAGAGAGTGGAACAGATGGAGAGGTGGGAAGGGCAAGCAATTAGGAAACGGCCGAACCGAGTATTACAGTCACCATTGCCATGTTTTCATGAAATTGTGACTGTCAGACCTGCAATTTGTTATATATTATAGGTGCACTGTAAAAAACACAGATATATCGGGGGTCAGATATATTTCTATATTTTTGTGTGTGAGTATGGAGAGAGGTTTTTCTCATCATAATTAATACTAATAGTAGTCAACGAGCAGACTACTTGTCTCACAGATTTGAATGAATTTGCAACGATTTCTACAAATATTTTGCAAAAAAACATTAAAAAAATAGTGACATTTTCAAATGTCAATACGCATTAGTTGCAAGAAGACTGATCTACAATTGGCATGTGAACTGTTGAATCTGTACCAGTGACAGGCTTCAATGGATTGACGTAATTTAACGTAACGTTAACGTTGACAGGAGGGAGAGAACACAAGAAGAGAAGACGAAGAGGAGGAATCTTAGTGTACGTAAAGAGAGCAAAGGACCAGCGACAGAAGCAGGGGAACTCACCACGGTCCACTCGCTGCTGTTCCACCTCCTGTACTGGACCTCGTAGGCCAGACTCATCCAGCCCATGCTCACGTCTGCGGAGGCCGGGGGGTCCCAGGTGACGATGACGTCATAGTGCAGCCCGTACGGACTCACGCCCAGCAGGGTCCAGTTCACCGCCACCGGGGGATCGGGACGGACTGGAGCGACGAGAAAGGAGTGCGAAAAGCACCTGAGAATTCTCGCCCAATAGAAATGACAGATGTCTGTGGGGATTGATGTTTGATCACATTTACACTTAACATGTTTACCTTTCTACATAGTTTTTCTTCTTCCTACGTTCTAACTGAGAGGCTGTTATAATAAATTGTTTAATTAATTATTCAATAATTATCGGAATATTCTCTTATTATAGGGTTAGGGTTATATATTTATTATATAAGCATTTATAACTGCATTATGTTTTCCATTATTTTCGTACAATGATTTACCTTATTTATTTGTGAATCTATTCATGCGTTGTCTGGGTCCTTACGTGAACAAGGAATTCAGGCGCAGCATTTGCCTCTCTCCCCTGTCTTGTTGCTCTTGGCCTCTGTTCTCCCGCAATGCATTTAAAATGCCATGTACTGTTTATTTGTACGAGATGTACAGCACTTTGTATGTCTGCTTGAACAGTGCTATATAAATACCATTTAATATTACTACATTCATAATAAGTGCTGCAAAAACGAAGGACAGAAATATCACAGCTTCGACTAAAGCTGCGAATCGAGAAGGTTGAGTCCTACATCACACAATGAACGCCTTCCAAAAGACTAATGCAATCCATAATTGCATATTCTCTTTTTCCCACAGCTATACTCATTTAATGATGATGTGTTCATGTCAGTTCTTTTCTGCTCTAATCCTTTCCACTTCAAGGAAATAAAAGCCATCTTCTTCCCGTAACTGTGTTTTCTTTGACCAGTTGTCAAAAATAAAGTAAAGAGTGTGAGAAGAACAGAAAAGAACTGTGGAAGCTTGTGGCCATCACCTGTGGAGTGCCTTTTCTTTTTACTGGAGCAATTTATTTTTCAGTACTTTTAAATAAATGATTCATTTTGTTACAATTTAGTACCATTCAGTTAGAGTTCTCGATCCAGAGGGCCTTTCAGTGAATCCAGATGGGTGTTTAGGAGCAGGTTTGGGTGAGAGCATCTTGCCCAAGGATACCTACGGGGTACGCTGCAGACCCCGGGGATCGAACCTAATACCTCTTGGCTCAATGTCACCCTAACCCACTACGCTATCCTTGCTAAAATAACACAAATCACAAAAAGAACATCATTTAGAGTAAAAATAAATGAAAGCTTTTTCAGAAACAAAACGGCCTTCATTCATTTTCAAACACGCGGTGCCCGTGGCTCTTTGAGCCAGCACATCCCCTGTTCCTTAGGAGCTAAGCCATCGCAATCAAAAACCTTCATCAACATTTCCGACTGAGGAAGTGGTATTAAGCCCTATCCCCCGCGTTGGGGGACTCGCGGCGTGAGGGGGATCGACCACTGACCGATGTTCTCCACGGAGAAGCAGTGCTCCGTGTTGAAGTAAGTGACGTTGTCGCGGGAACGCAGCTGGACGCAGCATGAGGCCCAGATGGTGGTGTGGTTGCTGTCGAAGAAGCATTCCTTGTTGGAGTGGATGTACTCGGACACTCTTTCCAAGGAGAACTGTAAGTGGGGGGGGGGGGGGACAAACAGTCGTTTAGAGACATGTGAACACTAGTTTTGAATTGGCTCTAGTATTTCTGTATGACCCCCCTGTGTCTTCCTCACGACGATCGATGAACACACACCACGTTGTTTTTTTTGGATCCTATCCGTCTTCGGTGGTCACATCATATTGTGTGCGATTGTTGTGTGTGTGCGTCGGTCATGGGCAGTGGAGCAGCCAGGCCTAACCCTCCCAGCCCAACCACCCAGCCCTCCCACCCACCCCTCCCCCCCAGACATACTTTTTCTTGTAGCGGTAGAAGACCCTGAGGGCCCCAGGCTGGGAGAGGTTGTGGAAGCTGCCCTCGCTCCACCAGCAGCGGAAGGTGGCCTGGTCCCTGGAAACACACGCTGTGAAGTGGGGGCTGGACGGAGCTGTTAGGAGAGGGAGGGAGAGAGAGAGAGAGAGAGAGAGAGAGAGAGAGAGAGAGAGAGAGAGAGAGAGAGAGAGAGAGAGAGAGAGAGAGAGAGAGAGAGAGAGAGAGGGAGAGAGAGAGAGAGAGAGGGAGAGAGAGAGGGGGAGAGAGAGAGAGAGAGAGAGAGAGAGAGAGAGAGAGAGAGAGAGAGAGAGAGAGAGAGAGAGAGAGAGAGAGAGAGAGGGGAGAGAGAGAGAGCGAGAGAGAGAGAGAGAGAGAGAGAGAGAGAGAGAGAGGGGGAGAGAGAGAGAGAGAGAGAGAGAGAGAGGGGGGAGAGAGAGAGAGAGAGAGAGAGAGAGAGGGGGGAGAGAGAGAGAGAGAGAGAGAGAGATAGATAGATAGATAGATAGATAGATAGATAGATAGATAGATAGATAGATAGATAGATAGATAGATAGATAGATAGATATAGATTAACTTTGTAAATATATTGACGCATTCAATACTCAATACTGCCTATCTAACCAATCTATGAGCGTATTTCAATTCGATATATTCTCTGCTCCACATTTCCATCTTTAGGATCTTTCTGATTCAGCACTTTTTACTGCCTCCATGCACTACTTATCAACAACCCCATTGCTCTCTCTCTCTCTCTCTCTCTCTCTCTCTCTCTCTCTCTCTCCAAACTCTTCCTCTTCTCCTTCCACCTCTCATGTCAGGGCAGTTTTTCATCCAACTGAGAGGGTCTGTGGGTTTGGTGCAAACCATAAATAAAGCGCCTGAAGGTACCATTGATTTCTGCTGTTCCTGCTCTCTCTCTCTCTCTCTCTCCCTCTCCCTCTCCCTCTCTCTCTCTCTTTCTTTCCCTATCTCTCTCTACCTCCCTCTCTCTCTATCTCTCTTTCTCTCACTGCAGTTTAAATCACAAACAAACCCTGCATCGATGACCCCACCCCACCCACCAACCTCAACCCACACAGACAGCAACAACAACACATATACACACAGGCCCATACACGCCCACACACCCACAAAGGAACAGGGTGATCAACAGACGAAAGCATCAGCAATAAAGAAGAAAAGGTTGTACAAGCATGCATAAAGACAAATACACATAGACAGACTCATTCTCATACACACACACACACACACACACACACACACACACACACACACACACACACACACACACACCACACACACACACACACACACACACACACACCACACACACACACACACACACACACAAACACACACACAAACACACACACACACTCACACACTTCCCCCGGGTGAACCCGCCCTCATCCCATAAGGGTTTATTCATAGCAAGGAAGCTCAGCTATTAATAAAATAAGTCAAATTGTAAGTACCAACCTTCCAAACTAGCATCTAAGAGAAAACCAAAAAAAAATCCATTCTTTTTTTTCTTTCATTGCGGAATTGGGAGATCGTGGTCCTGTTCTTGCATTTTATTACTGTGAATGTCTGTCCGATTGCAATTATAATGTGTCTTTATTGTAAATGGCTTACTGCTGCTCAAGGGTATGTCTTTGTCCTTGCCGTGCCTCCATCCCAATCTTCACAGCTAACACACTCTGCTTCTGTCAAGACCTCTGCTCTCTCATTCCCTATTTCCCTCCGTCCTTTCCGTCATCCTGCACTATGTTCTTCTCTCCCTTCCTGCCTCTCCCTCACACATTCCCCCTCCCTCTACCGCCCCTTCACTCTCACTCTCTCTCTTTCTCCCTTTCGCTTCTCTTTCCATCTCCTGCTCTCCATTCCTTCCCTCTGGCCCTAGCTCCTCCCTCTCTCCCTCCTGATTCCACACATTCCTGCTAACGCCATCAAAGAGCTTGCTGGATTGCAGCAGAAACTTGATGCCATCTGGAAACTTTGGTAGAAATGGCTTAGAAACGTTTTCTTTTGGTTTGTTAAAAAACGAATCGAGCTTCTAGGGGAGAAAGATTACATCACAGAAATTAATGGATATCATTCTCCTGGATCAATCTTTTCAGGGAGAAGCTTAAGTAAGGGTCAATTGAAAACTCAACCTCGCTTTGGAAAAATACTGAATTCTAACTTTTGAGGAATCCACTGATCTACAATAAAGTTATTAAGCCAATGTTTAGGCTTGTGTTTAGGACTAGACCACTGACAAAATATAAGTCTGAAATTACCATTCCTGGATGTTTCTGTATGTTTAAGTATAGGCGTTCAACTTGACTACTCTTGCTGGCTTGTGCTGAAAAACAGGTCCGTAGGTGAAAGGTTAGGTGGAAATATCTGCAGACATTCTCTCTCTCTTTCAAAATGCCTCAGTGTCTCTCTTTCTTTCTTGATGGCACATTGTCCTTCGCAGCTGAAAGAGCTACACAAACATCGCGAAAGACATTTATAATATTGCCAATTTAGAATCGTACAATATGGAACTGTGTTGATAACCCCCATTTTGAGGAAGACATGTGTAAGTTAAACAAAACATTGAACACAATATCAATGTCATTGAGGTATATTATATTTTACAAACAAAACTGTCTTCCCTTGATATGGTGTAGGGTGGACATCTCCCCTGTTTGTAGCCAGAGGATGAATAAGCTTGTGTTGTGTTACATAGTACAAGCTTGACATCATGCCTTACATTATGAGGAACTGAAGAATAGGCAAATCCTCTATAGTTCAACGGTAAGCTAGGGATATGCTCAAATAAAAGGTAAAGGTGCGAGGTGCAAACTTAATAATGCATACATAATAATATGTAATTAATGTTATTTTCTTAGCTTTTCCAAAGTGCAACATAGCATTGTGTTTAACTATTTCAAAAGCACTTGTTCTCACTAGACAATGTTTTTCACAATACCTTAGTAGTTTCTATTTCTGGAAAGTACAACTACAGTTATGCAAGTCCCGACTGGCTCACATGCCAGGCGGGAACCTCTTGTATCAAGAAGTATGTTACAGCACGAATTCACATGCCAGGCGGGAACCTCTTGTATCAAGAAGTATGTTACAGCACGAATTGGAACATACTAGACCTTCAAGTCAGTAATTTTCTATCCAATAGTTTGATTGTAGTTTTCATTTGGGATCAACTACTTTGGGATTAGTAAGACATAACGTCAAAAATGTACATATATGCTCTGTGCAGTATGGAATATGCACCCTTTCCCACAATATTCCTGAATACCTGTGGTTTGTGGTAGATAAATCTAATCACAGAGGGAACAATCTTATTTTCATTCGGTTCTTATCCGCCAATACATATAATTACCTTTTGTTTGTGTGTGTGTGTGTGTGTGTGTGTGGTGTGTGTGTGTGTGTGTGTGTGGTGTGCGTGTGTGCGTGCGTGTGTGGTGTGTGTGTGTGGGGGGGGGGTATTCCTTGATCTTATTATCCTCTGGTTCTTATCCGCAAATGCATTTAATTTCCGTTCTTTGTGGGTGTGTTTGGAAGGTGCATGCATGTATGTGTGTGTGTGTGTGTGTGTGTGTGTGTGTGTGTGTGTGTGTGGTGTGTGTGTGTGTGTGTGTGTGTGCATGTGTGTGTGTGCATGCTTGTGTGTTTTTGTGTGTGCGTGTGTGGGTGCGTACAAACTTGTGTGTGTGTGTGTGTATTTGTGCTTGCATGTGTGCATG
>NC_082387.1:17102172-17107172 GCF_031168955.1 Gadus macrocephalus
CCTGGCAGTAGTCATGAATTAGCCTGTGTTATCGATGCTAATCTGTAAAGCTAAAGCCGCCCGCAGCCCACAGTGTTGGCTCGCTTCTGTCATATCATGTCATAGTGAGGGTAAGTATAGACAAATGACAAGCATCAGGTTTCTGGACGCTTGCGGGGGTCTAGTCTTTTTCTTTGCTTGACCCTTGCAGCCTCGTCACTCTGACATGAAAATTAGCCTTGACATGAAAATGATCATGCCAAAAGATCTGCACTGATTGAAAGTTGTATGTATATATATATATATATATATAAATATATATATAGCATAGTAGTACACACAAAATGCATCCAATAGTGAACTTACAGTGTAAGCCGAGTTTGCTTGGCAAGCCACGGAATGTGAAATACAGGACCACAGTAAGAAAAGTGTTACATGCACCGCCCCCTGAATAACTGTGTCCGAAATTTTTCACATGATGGCTTCTCTTGGTGACAAGGCAGTCGGCCTCGGACTGGGCAGGGCCCAGTCCGAGGGCCCACTCTCTCTCTCTCTAGTCTCTCTCTCTAGTCTCTCTCTCTAGAGACTAGAGAGAGAGACTAGAGAGAGAGAGAGTGGGCCCTCGGACTGGGCAGGGCCCAGTCCGAGGGCCCACTCTCTCTCTCTCTAGTCTCTCTCTCTAGTCTCTCTCTCTAGAGACTAGAGAGAGAGACTAGAGAGAGAGAGAGTGGGCCCTCGGACTGGGCAGGGCCCAGTCCGAGGGCCCACTCTCTCTCTCTCTAGTCTCTCTCTCTAGTCTCTCTCTCTAGTCTCTAGAGAGAGAGACTAGAGAGAGAGACTAGATAGAGAGAGAGAGAGAGACTAGAGAGAGAGAGAGAGAGATTGAGAGAGACTAGAGAGAGAGAGAGAGACTAGAGAGAGAGAGAGAGAGAGAGAGAGAGAGAGAGAGAGAGAGAGAGAGAGAGAGAGAGAGAGAGAGAGAGAGAGAGAGATAAGGAGGCTAAGAGCCCTCTGAAACAGCCAGTCCTCTGTGAGGGGCTACAGCTGTTTACCTTCCAACCGACACTTCACTCGCTGAATCAACACAGCACGCAGATCAGCCCTCCGTTACGTAACCCCGGGGCATAAACCGCTCTCCTTAGGCCTCGTTCGCTTCTCTTTTCTCCAAGCAAGATTCCTCCAACCGCTGCACATGCACACACACACATGCACGCACGCACGCACAGGCACAGGCACACGTTTTTCCATTTTTAGGCGCTTGGATACCAAACTCTTACTCAGCGTTCACAGCCTCCGAGCGGCATAGCAATAAGACTCTGCTGTGCTCATGTTTGTTCTATAGTTACAGCCAGCTTATTGTATAACCCTGGTGGTTGAACTTGGAGAGATGAAAAAAGACGGTCTTAACTATGCATTGCAACCATAAACTGTGTCACTATAAAAGGAGTGTAATTATAGTTTATTTGGACCAAGGTACCACACCTTTGCTCCGTAACCACGGGTAACCGCCTGTGAGGCGCAGTTTTGTCGAGACTCCCCTCAAACGACCTCCGACGGGCTGACTCATAGTGTTAGCGGACAGACAACAGGGAGCAGGAGGGGGGAAGCAGTAGGAGATTCAGAGAGGGATAAGATAGATGACAAGCGGGGCCCATAATTAACGCTGGTAAACCTTTAAACACAGAGGGCTGAATCCAACACCAAATCTATGTCCTTGTCCTTGTGGTTGCTTTTCAAGAAAGAACAAAAAAAGAAGAAACAACAAATACATCCGAGTACAAATGAGGGGACAGAAAGGACTCTGGCGACTGGGAAGGGAGTCTTTTCAGTTCAACCAGGGGGGTCTACTCCAAATGATTCTAAAATACACTGTAGAAATACACAGCTTCTCTACAACAGGATTTAGATGACAGAGACGAAGGAGACTATGATGGGATGACGAGCATATTCAAATAGAGACCACAGTGACGGAGAAAACTGGTTTCCAGGCGAGAGGTATTCTATGCAGGCATTGACAAGGCACGTCCCTCTGAGAATGGAAGGGTTGCGTGTGTTTGCTCATGCTATCAGTGGCCGGTCAGGAGTTTACAGGTGTTAAATAAATGTTGGGAAAGACCAGGGCTATGGTAATATGCGCTCATTGGAAATCAAGCTGTCTATAAACCTGCATGGCAGGGGCTGCTGAATGTCACTGCTTGAAATAAGGTTGATATGAACACGGGCACAGTAAAACTGAGCACTGGTAAGTAGTAAGCTAAATGACCACAAGGTTAGCTGAAAACCTGTTGGGACACAAAGTGCTTCATTCAAAAGGTGCAGCCATCACTCTTTCATCCTTGTTATATACAAGGAAACATCTGTTTTTATCTGTTTACCGACTTTATAAAACTGAGAAACTGGCACAGAGTATTTGTACAAAGACAGTAAGAACATTTGATTTGAACTTCAGTTGAAAGCCCAAACCAAAGTGTTTACCAACTCTATAAACACTTACAGTGAGGTTGGGGGGTTGGCTTATGTGGGCCTGTGGAGCCCAGAGATGAGATGGGGACTTAGATTTAAAGGTATCTAAAAAAAAGTTTACACAGCACACAGCACACCAAGAGAGGAGGAAGCACACCGGAACCGAATAGAATAGCATAGAATGGAATGGAGAGGAACGGAATAGAATATAATGGAATAATTTATATTCTCATTGTGCATATGTAGTTAATAACTATAGTTCCCACAAATACAAAAGAAAAAAGGATAGTGGGGTACAGCCTCAATCCAATCAACACAAAATATTAAGTTCAATGCACGTTCCAAATTTCCCATCTGGGCTCAATATGGGACTATTTCATCATTTATTGCATCGTCATTATAGAGGATTATTTTCCAAATACTATTTTCTCTCCAATTTTCCCATTCATACGCAAACATCTGCGCCTTGACTCCACTGCAAATAGAAAAAAATGTCTGTTGTCCTTCAAAGGAGACCACAACTGACCACAGCAGAAGTCATCATCCCATGGCCGTTCTATAACACTTCCCACACTCGGGTCCACCTTTAGGACGGATTTTTAACATATGCCTCGGTGACAGCTGGGTCTAGCTGGCTGAACATCCTGGATCACGTGCGTGTGAGTCCCTGGACTTTGACAATCGGGTCCAGTCCATATATTTACCCTAGCGCTGTTGATCACTGCCATGTTTGCCTAGTGAGCTAAACCAGGAACTAGCATTTGTTTGCTTAACAGTGAACCTTTCTACCTGTGTCTCGGCCCAGTCAGCCCTGCTGCAATGCAACTGATGTCAGTTGTAAGGCTTGATAATGAGGGTCAATAAAGTTAAATTGCACAAAAGTGAAAACATACGATCATTAATGTTTGACGGATAAGAACAATGGGGAAATATTAGTGGAAGATAGGGCCCGACCGATTTATCGGCCTGCCGATTTAATCGGCCGATTATAGCCTTTTTGAAAATAATCGGCATCGGCCAAAAAGACGCCGATTACAACCGATTTTTTTATTTTTTTGTATTTTTTTATTTTTTTTATAAATGTTATTGCGATTAGTATCCTGCAGATTGCGCTCCTACTCACCTTGCTAACTAACAACTTTAGCTGGAGTAAAAAAGAGGAGATTGAATTTTACCGTACAACATGAAAGCACGCTCGCTCAGGCAGCTGCGCGCTCACCTCACCAATGTACACAATACGCGTTGTTTGAGCATGTTGTGCCTGTTTTTCTTTAGGTCCCAGGCCATGTTAATTTGTTATACTGTAGACTCTAACGGTGAGACCATACTGCTCAGCACGCACGTGTTAGTCACTGCTCACGAGCGCAGCACATTGGGAGTTAGTTATTTATTTTACATTTTACATTACACTCATTTTTTACTGTAAATGTATTCTAAAACACTTAAAGATTCTGCATTCAATCCACATATTCGTCAAAAGTGTTTAAAGTATATTTAAGGTATCAAAAACTACGTTTTATGTTGTTTTTTTTTTGTTGT
Organism: Gadus macrocephalus; assembly: GCF_031168955.1. NCBI lineage: Eukaryota > Metazoa > Chordata > Actinopteri > Gadiformes > Gadidae > Gadus > Gadus macrocephalus. The sequence continues at coordinate 17,106,154 of NC_082387.1, forward strand.
TTTTTAATCGGCCGATTAAATCGTAATCGTAATTTTTCTCTGAAAATAATCGGCATCGGCATCGGCACTCAAAAATCAATATCGGTCGGGCCCTAGTGGAAGATCTCAAAATAATACACGTGCGCGCACACACACAGACAAGCAAGCGCGCACACACACACACATACACACACACACACACACACACACACACACACACATGCAAGCACACACTTAGACATGTATGGGACAAAACAAACATCTTGACTCTCTAACATTATCCATTTAGATCTATATTTTCTTTCTCTGACACAGTTTGTTTTTTTAAGAGAGGGACGGACAAACAGACAGACAGACAGAGAGACAAAAATAAACACACACACACAAACACAGTAGCATTGACCTACCTGACGATGTCATGTGATCGTCGTCCATCAGGAAAGCTGACAGCCAACCGAGGGAGGCGGTGAGGAGGAGGGTACACAGGGGGGAGGACCACATGATTCTGCACAGACTGCAAAAGAGAAGAATCCCAGTCAAGAGGACGTCCTTAGGAGGGGATATCCACCTTAATGTTTTGACGTTGCTAACACATTCATAAAACCCTCACGTCAGGGTTTTCTCTATCTTTCCAACATCTTCTACTCGTACAACGTAGGTGGACACCGTGGACAGGGAGCTATGCTTTTCATTCTATCACTTCATGATTCTATCTTTTTAAATCGGTATCCACAAAAGTAAAGGATGCACTCAAAAGGTCACATGAGTGCATGTTCAAATACCGTTTCACTAAAACATGATTTCCTATATATTATGGACTGGTCACGGGCAAAGACACTGAGACAAACAGGAGCGAGATTTGGCTGAGCTCCGGTCCCTAAATATAGGATAACCTCTCTGTCTGTACCCCTGGCTGCTATTTACAACCCTGTCTTCACGAGCCCTCTGTGCAGCCTGCAGCCGGGAGCCTGGAAGACATTATTCTGAGGGAAGACCTGCCAGTTGCCGTTAATTTTCGGTTTGAAAGCATCAATAGTATA
>NC_082387.1:17112172-17114672 GCF_031168955.1 Gadus macrocephalus
ACAACTGCGCAAATACATCAGACAGCCAGAATATAAACCATAATATCCATTATTCAAATCTTGAATCGCAGATTATTTTTTATTTGTTTTCACACGCACACACACACACACACACACACACACACACACACACACACACAAAATACAGTGATACAACTGCAGGAAAGCATACAGACACAAACACAAACTAGTAACCGCACACAAAACAACAGCGCCTTTGCTAACGTGTATATGTCCTCCAGGGTGCAGTTGAGATCTGTGCTTAGACACATACTATGAGTACCAGTCATTCTCCACCCATGGGGCACTGGCTGGCCCACTCACAACTGGGCCAGGTGTAGAACCCCCCCCTCCCCCTCACACACACACAAACACACATGATATCTCACAATCTACCAGCATGGCAGGGATAACTGTGTTCCCAGTAAGACAGGGAGGTATCAAGCGTGTGTTATATCTGTGTTACATGTATGTGAGTTATGCAAGGAAGAACGGCCTGGATTATCTGGCTTTAATGTCTGTCTGCTTTTATGTATTGCTTCTCACTCTTCAGGAGTGGTACCAGTAGCAAGTCCATTATCTTTACACAATATATCAAGGTAGTTAGATTCTGTCCTTCGTAGGCAATACTCAAAAAGGGCCACGCTTTCTATGGGATGTAACCTTCAATCCAGGTGCGCAGCATGCAAGAACAAGCATGTTCATTCACACGACTTCAACATGTTCCTTCAGTGTATTGTGTATGAAGCCTCCATATATCTTAATTTATATTTCGAAATATTTGCACCAACATTGTGAAATAGGCTAGTGTTTATTATAGCGTACACGCGGAGCTTTAAACCAGACGCACACACGCGCGCGCATGCACACACACACACACACACACACACACACACACACACACACACACACACACACACACACACACACACACACACACACACACACACACACACACACACACACACACACGTGCGCGAACACACTCACAAACAGACACACATGGGATTTCTGTCAAAATTGTGACGTCCTCAACCCACAAGAGAGAAAGTTAGCACAGAAGATGTAATAAACGTGTAATTCGTAACTTCCCACTCCACTTTAAACTGCATGCGCATTACAAACCTGTGTATAAAAAAGAGTTCTCAACTGTTATATCTCTCCTGTTCGTCCGCTGTGACCAAACTTAAACGAGAAGATCTCCGGAGGAAAGGCAACATTGACATGAGCAAAAACGTTTTGCCGCGGGAACATAAGGTTTACTTACCGCGGAGATGCTAGCAGAAAAACAACGACAGCAGCGCCAGTCGACTTTCAAAACTTGTTCATTTATCTCCAGCGACGACCGAGAAAAGTCGTCCCGTCTGTTGCCCGTTCACTCCGCATGGAACCACCACCTTTTGCTGGGAAGGAGAAAAGGTCCCAATGTGACAGTATCGTACCTCGAAACCCCCTGTTATTGCAACGGGTTGTTAAGTAGGCTAAGTTAGATTCAGCAGCTCTCTCTCTTGATCTTCTACTTTGGGAATCGACGGACACACTAATTCAGGGGGTGGTGGGGGGAGGGGGTGCAATGCCCCCGTGTTTGTTCCACAGAAGTGCGAAGCGCCCTCGTCTGCCAAAAATTCACACTGTTCAGTTCAACCCCCCCCCCCCCCCCCCCCTCACACACACACACACACACACACACACACACACACACACACACACACACACACACACACACACACACACACACACACACACACACGCACACTCACACGCACGCACACGCATGCCGACGCAATAAAATATAACATGAATAATTGATTTGGAGGGAAATGCACAGATTCAATCGTTTTTAGGGAAAGATATATCATGTTGCCTTTTGCAATATGCGCTTGGTAATGATAACATGTCATTCATTTAATTGTGCAAACGTTTCCCTTTGGCAAACTTCAGGCCATTAAATGAGTTATTCGTTTCTGTTCTCGCCCAAAATGTGAAAACGCAAAAACAAAATTACATAAAAAGCTAGGTTCAGTTTGTAAAACGCCTATACAGTTTGATTTGAATATAGGCCTTTTGTTTATTTATTTTCATATAATTTCCACTGCTTCGCAACCTAATAAAGTAGCTATTTAATTAAACATGCTCATTCTGACACCAAGACAACAACAACAACAACAACAACAACAACAACAACAACAACAACAACAACAACAACGTCATCGTCAACATCATCACGGGAAGAGAGATGGACACAACAGATCGACAAGGCGAACTGAAAACAGAATGTAACGTTTGAGAAATAAATAAATGAGGAAAACAAAATAGGTTGCGTTTCTTTTTGGTTCTCTGCATCTCTCTGGCCCCGTGGTCGCCATTTGCTGGGCTTGTGAATGCAGAGCTGAAATAAATCAGGAGGGGGGCGGGTGGCTGTGCCTCTAGCCTCTCTTGTGTTTACTACCCCCCCCCCACACACACACACACACACACACACACACACACACACACACAC
>NC_082387.1:17119672-17189672 GCF_031168955.1 Gadus macrocephalus
AACATTAATCAACTGTTATGAGCTCATAAAGCTTACATTCACCCTACACCTTTATTTGATGAAGACCGTGATCAGTGGGGGAACTGACTAGATTCTGAGAACACAATAGAATATTCAGGATGCTTTAGATTCTCAGGCCAGAGTAGCGTAGCAACCAGGAGATGCCATCCAGCAGACCTGAAAGAGATTCCGCCACAGTATCTTGTACCTTAAGATAGATAAAAAATACACAATATAAGTTTGCATGTACATAAATGTGCATACCCCCACACACACACACACACAAATAATCACACACACTCATACACTGAAACAAATTAATTTGTAGTATGTATCAACTCCATAACAGGCAGACACAGAGAGAGCTAAATATCGTGGTACATGCATTACCATCCAGGGGTTAGGCAGCTGTGGCAGTCTCAGTCTCTGGGCCATCTCAACACTGGGGGTCCTACACCTTGCCCCAGTGGGGGTGGTTCTCAAGGCCGCATCGGTCTCCAGGTCTTCCTTCAGTCGCTCTCTGGACACACAGGAGAGCACCAGGAGAGGCCTGGCCGTGGAACCCCAGGCAGGGCTCAACACTGCCTGGATCTTGGCGGCCTCCACCGTACCATCACCTATCACCATACACAAATAAGAATTATACATTCACATTCAACTGCTCTTTTCACAAGCACCTTTAAAACATCCAATTTGCACTAATAAAAAACGGGCTAACACAACTGTGCAATACTGTCACCATACACAAATAAGAATTATACATTCACATTCAACTGCTCTTTTCACAAGCACCTTTAAAACATCCAATTTGCACTAATAAAAAACTGGCTAACACAACTGTGCAATACTGTTTGCATTTAAATTCCGTTGACCATATGCAATAACAATGAAGAGATTCTGATTCTGATTGATATCAAAGACGTAGTTTATAGAAACCCAAAAGCATCAAGCACGGACGGGTTTCGTTGTTCTGTGTGTGTGGGCCACTATGGAAGTTAAACTAAAACCTTAAGCTGCTCATCGTCATACCTTTCCCAGGCTCTGCATTGGCTACGTAGATAAAGCCGCTCACTGCTTGGCACACTTCCTGCACTTGAGGGTTGGGGATAAACATCAGACAGCTTGGTGGATCCGTGTCTTCTGATGTGAAGAGTTTATCATTGACGCTGTACTGGCCGACTCTGGCTCGGTCCCTCTCAGCCCTGCAGCCACACAGAGATGTCCAAGTCGACCAGTTATAAATGGAAGGGAACTCTACAATCAGGAATATTGTTACGTTACACTTACCTATTGGTTGAGTAGAGAGTCAAGATGTTTAGTTTGTGTTGATGGTTGTATGTATAACTGATTCCTGAGCCAATTCCTATATTCATGAAGAATGGGTTGGTTTAGGTTGGCTAAGTAATTGAATAATTACCAGAACAATTTAAAAAAAAAACTGAAATATACCAATATTGTTTTGGAGCCTGGATGGCCAGTAACTCCATCCATAATTGTATAAATCTGCATGGAGACTTCCATGCCTGCATTACATAATATAACTTGAGCTGTTGGTTTGTCTGTAATCTTCCACCAAATATTTAGTTTTTCAGTGAATTATCATGTTGGAACACATCACTCTTTAAGTGCACATCAAGTGCACAGTTCTTCTGCTAATTAACAACTCATGCCATGAAAATGCAAATAAAAAAAAGCCTATATGTTTGGTTTAAAGTACTAAGATTAGATTTGATGTTACTATTACAGCTTAATAATAATTACACAAAAAATGTATCATGTTTAATGTTGTACATTTCTCCACCATTTATCTGTCTCCCACTGGGAATGGCAGCCACAGGCAGCACATCTGGAGCGTGCATGAGCCTCGTCACCATGGAGACATCCAGCTGTTCAATACCGGGCCCGAACATGGCGTAGCGTGGCTCAGAAGACGGTAGCAAGGAGGTGAGGAAGGAAGTGACCACCTCATATGGGGGTCTTGAAAACTGCCATTTTTGTCTGCAGGCGGGATGGCCCTTCATGTACCTGTGACAGTATGGTGGAATATATTAAAAAAGCTAGGAATAACAATATATAACATTTGATTGATATCCTGATTTACCCACTCTGCCATGTAGTCATATTTTGAAACGTTGTCCTGTTCTTCACCCTCCACTCTTTCCTCAAGCTGAAGGTCATTGCTACAGATGTCAGATGCCAGGGCTTCTAGTTTAGGCATTGTCACGTGATCTATGGAGGACCAATGAGGCATATCCCGGAGCAGAAAGTATTTCCATAGTAATGGATCCCTAACCAGAGCCCTCCAGTAGCGACTGGTAGCTCCTAGCCGGCAGATGTCCTCAGGAGGAAGAAGCGTCAGGATCAGAAACTGTACGTCCACCTTAAGCAGGAAATGTGTTTAGATTTCTAATGTTCACAAATTAACTTATAGTTCAAATGTAACTTGTTAGAATCCTGAAATAAAGGTGGGAAACTAGTGTGTGAAATTATATCTCACCGGTATTCTATCTAGAAGAGATGCATCCTCCACCGGAATCTTCGGACTTTGATTCGAATCACTTTCTAGTTGACAGGTGTTGTAAAATAATCGATCTCTGAAACGTTTAAGGCTACGAATGACAAGCGATTCGCTGAGCTTCTCCGTTGGCGCTTCCATTGGGATCTGATTTTTTAAATGAAACTATACTTTCTTAAACCAGCCTTTTAACACTTCCTTGTTGTTGGAATACCCAAGTGCATTGTGGGAATCGTATTTAGCCAATTACCAAATACACAATAACATTGGAAGTCATAAAGGAACCTTTGTTAAACCAACGCGCGTATTTATTTTCATTGAGGACATAAAAAACAGAAAATGATTTTTTTTTTCTCCTCGAAAAGAACACTTCAATTATAGGCATACTATCAAAGTTATGTGTCAGAAAAAATGAAGTTGAAGATGGGATGACACAAACGAAGCATTACAAAGCAGATATTTAAACTGTACTTTAAAAAGTTCAAAGAATACTTCAGTCTCAATCAACATATTGTGACATATCCTTACCTTTTGTAATATAGACGCAATTAATTAAAAATATATTAACAAAAGTATAACAAAAATGAAAAAATAAAATAAAATAAATAAAAAGTCGCTGTGCAATGTCTCATTCCCAAATGGATTATCATGAACTAAATCTTTTTTTAAAAAAGGTTATTTTCTTAATAGTCTTTCTAATATTAATATTAATGTTACTTTACCACATTCTCAGAGCAGACCATATGCTCCGACCTGCCTGGAGTCAGGAAGATAAGTGTTTCAGGGACAGAGAGAACATTTGTTTTTTTTTATTAATCTTTCTCCTTAACCCCACTTTTACACTATACACCCAAAACCCTCTAGCCCCTTAATACCTCTCCTTTGGCCAGAGCTGTTTGGCATAGAATGAGGTTGCCTTTAAACACAAACCCAAGACTGTTTTACTTCACTTACTTAAGATACCCCAACCACCCCACTTTAAAATCCCTCTATGCACATCAATGGTTCCCCCCTGTTGGGTTAAGGTTTTATTTTGGAGGCGGTACACGTATGTTTTGATCTTGGACTTGTGCCTGAGGGCAACTTCAGTGCGGGAGCTGCTGGGTGTTCTACTGTAAGATACTAAGGATTTCCTTGGCGTTTTCTGTGTTCCAGCCCTGGCCCTGCAGCGGGCCCTCGCAGGCCAGCACGTATTTGTTGAGGATCTGTGTTCCAATGTCCCGAAACTGGAGACGGTCTTCTTTGCGGTCCATCATGTCGACACTGCAGTCCTCGTACTTCACGGCCCAGAAGCACATCTCGCCGATGTACATCATCGTCAGCAGGTGAGTGTCGGAGAAGATACCTGAGCAGAGGATGAGAAAAAAACAAACAAGCTGATTTATTAGCAGTGCAGTTCTGTGACGGAGGACATAGCTCTACTTCACATAATGCCGATGGAAATAAAGACTCTTATACGAGTTATTCAAATATCTTGTTAAACTCCTACTATGCAGAGTATTATAGTCAAGTAACTGTTTCAACTGGTTATGAATGCAATCCTCCATGTTACAGAGCAGAGGCTTTGTTCCATTTATTTACATACAAATAGTAACAAGTACCTGGCCTGAGGGTGAAGATAGTAACAACATGCGTACCTTCGGATAGGAAGTTGGCGGTGGCAGTGTCGTGGAGAACCACCCCGTCGTTGAGTTTCACAGAGTTTCGCACCTGCAGCATTCGCATCAAGTAGCGCACACCTTCCTGGATACACTGATGGAGGCCAAAGACTCTCAGACGCATTGTGGTGCATCAGCACAACACAACAACAAAAGGTAGATACAACTCCCTGACAAAAAGGTACAGGGTTCGACCCCCAATGCCCAGTCTACCTATAGGCTCCCTTGAGCAAGTTAAATAACCAATTATTTGGTCCGTAATGACCTATAAATGCATAATTCACTGCACATTGCTCTGGATATATAGCAAATTATGCAGAATGGATTAAAAAGCATCCACGTCCGGTCATATAGGATGGTGTACCTTAAGAAATGTGTCCTTGTTCTTCTTTATCCATTGTTTCCGTTGGTGCAGAGTGTGACAGTACATGTACAGCAGGGCTCCCCGTCTCCAGTAAAGGCATTCTAAGAGCTCCAGGCCTAGCACAGACTGCACCTGCGGTCCCCCAACAGAACAAATACACACACTGAACAATGAAATGGCCATTTCTGAATATCTATATAATGCTATGAATACATGTTCATAGATTTGACATTTGCAGTATTGACGCAAAAGAGATGCCATGATAGCATCGTCTTTAAATCATATTCAAAACCAATTTCTCTTCCATCTAGAAGTAAGAGGCTTGTTTGTTCTCATATCATTCATGAAAAATCACAAGTAATTCAGTAACTCCAGTTCACAATTTGTTTTCGTTCAAGCTATAAGAACAAACGCCAACCCCTGGCAAGAGAGACTCTCATTGTTGCCCAAATTCATTTGCCACACTTTGGTCAACAGATTACATCCTTAAAATCAATTTGGTTATTTTCGGGTATGTTAGCAACGCAGACTTGGTTAAAGTACTTTAGAAGCGCTTCTATATGCCGATTGCTAGACTGTGATTTAACCATTGACCAAAGAAAACTACTGCAGATGTTTTGCAATAAAATTAGCAAGTGTAGGGCTGATGGAATGGCATTTCACTTTATAATAGATAGTCCCTCAAACCCTTGACTTCACTTAAGTGGGTGACTCAACAAAACTGCAGACTTCCTTCGGCATCGCTGCTCTCTAATAGGAAACCCATATCCACAAAGAACCATGTGTTTCAGGAGGGTGGCAGTTCCCAGACAACAGTGATGTTGATTCAAAAAGTAGAGTATGTTCTTATATAGCCGTTAGATAATTCAATCAGCACAAGCACACACACACACCTCTTGTGCTGGTGCCAGTCTTCCTGCCAACACTTCTGGCTCTGTGAGGTCCTGCAGCAGCTGCTGGATTTTGAATGGGGAACTGTCTTCAGGAAACTCCTGGTCCACAAGCCTATTTTCCTCATAAAATGTGATGTCTAGGATCACCTACATACACAAAATACAGAATCAAATGTTTTTTTTCCCAGCACTACCCACACAAGAAAGATATGTAGTATTATCAGTAATACTGTACTATGGTAGTATTAGTCGTAATAGACTAACATTTCCTACATAACTTTGCTTGTAATGCAACTAAAAACGAACATAGCAATGTATTTAAGAAAATTATAAAAAATATATAGTCAACCAGAAGAAATAAAGATAATCTTATATTCTTTAAAAACAGGCAGTACACTTCCAGAATGTGACAATGACCATAAAAGACGTTTGTATGTTTAAACATTATAACATGCAAATATATACATACAATAAAACCACTTGCATCAAATCAGTTATTTTGTACGCCTTTTGTAAGCATTAGTAATAATAAACAAATTGAACACATTGTGTTTTAAAGCACTGCTCGATTAGACAAGAGGGATAATCAAGTGATATCGTTGTGTTTACCTGTGTGTAATCCTGAAGCAGTTTGGGAAGACTGCTCGTCTCTCCTCCTTGTCTGTAGAAGCTTTTCAACTTGTCTAGTATGGTAGACGCATTCTGTAAATAGTCGTCATCTAAGGAAAAACAAATCATGCATAACAATTACATACCTAACGGGGTGGAATAGAGTATGAACTGCGTAATGAATGTCTGCTGATGACCAACTCTTTGGAATATGACATTAAGAAATGTTGTCCATACTTTGTTTCCCCTTGATGCTAGGAGGGTAACTGACTGTTAATATGACACACTATCGAAGACAAAGCAGCCATAGCTGCCTAACTTGACTGGTAGAACAAGCGCATTCTCCAAGTTAACATTACAGTGGTCCTCACACTGCTGCTGGGAAACTTCCAATTCTAAGGATCAGCAAATAAAATAACTGTCCACTCCGCATTATTGAGCTAAGCTTAGCAATGTAGCCTACAGCTGTCCCAAAAACTCACTTCGGTAGCTGGTAATCCATCACAATATAATGAACAGCATTGCGTCGAGCCAAACAATAAAACCAAAAGAGGTGCAGTAAGCCATCTGGGTTTACGCGAATGTGATGTAAACACATAACGTTTAACCGGAGACCAGATGTTGTTATGGTAGCGTCAAGCTAGGCTACATATCGTTAGCACGCTAGCTAGTCGTATTAACTGGGCGGTCAGCCGCAACAGGGTTCGAAGTGTAAACGTTTATTTGTGTGTCCCATATCCATACGGGGACCTTAAACCGATACCTTGTTTTTCCGATCGCAGGCTAGCACACTTTATGTCCAACTCAAATATCCGTCGCTCCAGCTCGAAGCCTTGTCGCCTGCAGTCGTCAGCCATGACTGAAAACCTTTGTCACGTGAGCGCTGGATTATTCACGTGCTCAAAGTGTGCGCGCGCGTGTGTGTGTGTGTGTGTGTGTGTGTGTGTGTGTGTGTGTGTGTGTGTGTGTGTGTGTGTGTGTGTGTGTGTGTGTGTGTGTGTGTGTGTGTGTGTGTGTGTGTGTGCGCGTGTACATGCGTGTGTGTGTGTGTGTGTGTGCGTGTGCGTGTGCGTGTGTGTGTGTGTATTTTAGAGTCAAATTTACTTTCAGATTAATTCCTATGATTAATACAGATTACTTGATAGATCCCCGGGAAAGTTTAATTTTATTGTTTTACAATTGCTCTGCTTAGGTTGTAAGAAATACAAAAAACACATAACAATTCAATATCTTATAAAACCTTGAATGAACCTTGATGATTTTTTATATTTATATTTGAAAATCTATGTATATATATATCGATATATAAACATATGTCTGTTGGAACTCCTTTTTGTACAACTCTAAATACAATTTAACAAATGCTTTTTGTTGTTTTATTATAAACTCTCGGATGGGCTCATTGGGTAATGCTCTCTTTCGTCGGCAGCGAAACGGTTAAATTCTAATGAGTTCGCCGAGCCTCCGTCGCTCATGGCCGAGATGTGGTTTCGCACCTTCGGTCACCACGCCCCTTTAACCATATGTTCCGCCCCTTTTAGGTCCCAACTGACGTAATTTCAGTGCAGAGCGCGTCGACGGCTGTTCACGTCGGCTGCCATTCATGAGATCCTACACCATATTGTAGTCACTTGAATTTAAACATCGGGTACTCGGTATAGCTTACATTATAGCTCAAATATGGCGGCATTTAAAGCACTATCACGAGCGGAGAATGTGTTCTTCAAAAATGTATTTGGCACATCCAGATCCAAATCATACCTCGCTAAGCATGACTTGATCAAGGTCAGTATTGAAATGCATTTTAATGAATGAAACATACACGTTAGCAAACAGACTAACCATGTGGCTCTTGATGCATGTCACATGTGTAACCTTATTATGAATGTTATCACTATCCCTGCAATTTAGGCATTTATGGCTTTCTAATTCGCATGCTTATCTTGTTCAGGCAAATAACCAGGGAGTTTTTTTTTTCTTAATTGATGTATAGTAGTACACTTCATTAAAATGAGCTAAAATCCCCTTATGATTTAACAACTCGGAAAATGTATAGTACAGTATATGTAAACTTAAACAACCACTGACAGACGCACACTCAGATCTAATACCATTCGTTTGTGTGACTCAATGTTGTAACGTTTGTTAAAACGAACGCAAACTATGCATCTAGGTCTTAGTCCATGTATTTTGAATAGGCCTACATTGATTTCATCGATTTCATATTACTCATAATATATAATGATCCAAAACCTCATCAAGCCCGCAATGTAAATACTGTCCGTTGAATGTTTACAATGTGAGTTAAGTCAGTGTTGCCCAACAATACTGCTTTTAACCTACATTGTATTTAATATCTCAACAAATGATGATGTCAGATACATATACATAGCCTATTATCCTTAAGCCAAACCTCAATAGCTTCAGGTTCTCCTCCTTTGTAAGAAGTCAATCTAATGTACATGTTAAATATCATTTAATATATTGTCCTGCTTACATAAAACTACATTAAAATAAATGATCCATATAATTGAGCAATCTACCCAATCAAATAAATGTAAACAATGAAATGTACTGCCCCTTAGGTTATTTGAATGCTGTATCTTCCAGGACATTAGAAAGTTGTCAAGTGGCTGGTGGCTTTAAGTCTGCCATAAGCCGTGTGCCGTCAGATCTGTTTTGATGTGGGATTGGCCTCCACCCCTGCTCTTTTGGTTTCCCTTTCTCCGCTAAACTTGTTCAATGTCCCACCCTACCACTTAACTCTCCCAAGGATCTTATTAACTTATCATTTTACAGTGCATCAATACAGTGCAATTAACAAAGCTCTATAAACTATATATCCTCATTGCTTTTGACTGTATTCCACAGACCTCCGGCTGTTACTTTTCCACGTCTGACCAGAGAAACTCCAAGTTCTACACAGATCCCACTGAGGCGGTGAAAGACATTCCTAGTGGAGCTACTGTTCTGGTCGGAGGTGAGTTCAACTGTTAACCGACCACTAAGTTCTGAAAAGGTAGTGGCCCCGTCTATGGCCTGAATGAAGCTATGAGTTAGCATAAAGTTGTGATAATAACTTGGCAATCATAGTAAAATAGTAATCAAATTTACAATATGATTAAGACGGACAGTACAAATCATAATATGACACCATGTCTCTACTCGTTTTAAACAGTATCATGTAAGTAAAATATAAAAATAATTTCCAAATCTCTTCCATCTTTTCTTTGTTTACAGGTTTTGGGCTTTGTGGAATTCCGGAGAACCTAATCAACAGTTTATTGAAAACTGGTGTGAAGGGTTTAACAGCCGTCAGCAACAATGCTGGGTAAGTGCATGTGTGCGCATGCATGCAGTGTGTGTTTAGCGCTTTATTTGGTGTGGCACTCCTTTCCAATTGACTCTCTCCTGTGTTCATGACCTGAGACCTTATTACAAATGTTCATATGTGTGTGCTCATAAAATGTAATGTTTTCTTATCATGAATCATTTCATGCTTTACTTCTTCAACTGAAAATCGGCCTGAGTCATGCTGAGCCCAGGTGAAGATGTGTTGGTTCTTACCACTATAGCCTAGACCCTTTGACTATGTGTCATTTCTGTCGCAGTGCTTTCTTTAGCAGCAGTAGTCTAGTAATCCTGCTTGCTGTGCATGAGCTACTCAAAAAACTTCACAGGTCATTGACTCTCTTTCACCCCTGTACACATAATCACAAATAGACTTCATTATTGTCAGCCATGCAAGGAAAAAACGATTAATTTGGAGGAGTTAGTTGTTAAGTGTCTTGCTTAAGGGCACCCTGGCACCTTAAAGAGCCAAGGATTCAAACCAGCATCTCTCGACATGTGTGTTGCTCTCTCTGCGGAGCTACTGCCATCCCCTTATAGTAGCGTGTTCTTGTCCAGCCACTCCGGTAAAGTGTATGGCAATAAACATACACCAGAACTTCCTGACATTATTTTGCCGTGAGGCCCCATGAGCAAATTAATCTTGATTATGATTGTACATAAAGTCAATACAAATGTCATCGCTTTGTATCAGTAGACAATTTGTGTTTACAAAGAATACATTCTGAAGTCTGGTGTTGGGAAAGCTTACTTTGGATAAGCAAATTCTAAACAGCCTGATTATTTTTTTCAAAATTCTTAACCAGCAGGGTTCAGTGAAGGTCACTAATCTTTGAAGTTACGTGAACATGCCTGAGATCATGCCAGTGGCATTACAAGCAGAAAAATACTGCTAGCTAACCAATCTGGACTTTATCACAGTGGGATTCCGCACAGATGGTCCACATGTTTACGTTACAGGAGTGTGCACAAGGTCACCATTCTAAGATCACTTTCATTTAATGTAGCAACAGAAGCAACCCGCGTGTTTGCATTTAGTGCCCCTCACTCATTCCACTGGCCAGTCCCCTCTTTGATTTCCTGCCTTTGTAGAGCTGCAACGAGGAAGACACGCTTATGTAACAGTTAATTTTAGAGGGACAACACATGCCATGGAAAACTTCCTCCCCCCTCCCGTCCCACTGTTGGCTCCATGCTGAATATCTCTGGGAATCGTGTTTTGCACCTCAATGAATACTTTCCCAACAAGTCCAGTCAATCCAATAGTTCTCTCTGCTGTCCTATTTGCCATGCTACAGCTGAAGCCAAAATTTTGACTTACTTGCTTTCCTCTGCCATGCAGAAGTTATGCATAACACATGCACAGGCCCGCAAACGCAGGCACATACATTTAAATAATGATAAACCTTTGTTTAAATGCTTTATTTATGAATGCTAAAAATGAATATGCATAACTTGGATTATATTTTTCATGATCAAACATGTTAGGAAACCAAAGCAAACACAAAAGAACAATATATTTAAAAAACAAGATATTTTGTATATATTCTCCAATACATTTTTCATTGCTGTAAATTATATTTTCTAGTTCTTACATTATGATGTTGGTAAGGTTATTGGACGGACAAAAAATATCAGTGTAACTGACTTTGCATAAACTCTGTGCCCTAAAAAAAAGAATTTATTTACCGCCAGCGTGGGAGAAAATGTTCTGTCTGGAACAACGCACCCATAGTTGCTGTATGATTCAACACTTTCTTTAAGGACGTTCACTCGTGTCCTCTCAGACACAGACAGTTGGCTATCTTTTTATTGTTTGGTAGAGTGTTACTTGAGAAGGACTTGAGAGACACAAGGGCAGCTTAACAATGAGCGCTTGCAGAAAGCTTTCTGAATGGCAGTCATGCAATGTTAGAGCAAGCTTATCTATCACGGCGCTCCTGTTGTTAACTTTCCTGACCCACATGTCTAGCCTGGTGCCCTTTAGAGTCAGGTGACATCGCAGTGAAGGACAAAACATTGGAGTACAGGCACTAGAATGTGCAGTGACCATTGTAGTGAAACCATGGAAACCCTACAAATCACATTCTCTACACTGATGGGCACCACTATAAAACCAACATGCAGAGAAGTAGATAAAATTGGTGTGTGAGTGTCTGTGTGTGTGTGTGTGTGTGTAAAGGGGAGTTGGGGGTGAAGGGGTATTTTAATTAATGTCATAGGTTTTATTTTTGGTTGGTTGGTACTAAACAATGAGTATGGCCCCAGTCATAGATTGATAGATGAGATGTACTGCCTTGCTTTGCTGCCATCACTTTTATGAAGTAAGTCTAATATAATTTCAGTTGATTCTGCCATGTCCGTTTCAAAAGGTTAATGGCTGACCAACCTTCTACAATGTCATTCCTGGCTGCCATAACTGTAATACAATTCCGAGCGTTATGCCCTTTTTATACAGCCCTGGTGACACAGTAACCATGCCTTTATTGTCAATGATAATCTTGTGTCTACCTCCCTTTATAACTGCTTTTATTTTCCAGATGTAATGTCTTTAATAATAAAACTGCAGATAGATAACTACCTCCATATAATGTACATTTTGGTACGTTATATTAACAAATTTCCCGTTTGATAATGATCCCTTTGATTGTAGTGAAGAGTCAATCATTGGATATATGTAAAATGAGACAAACCTACTATATCATGGAAAGACACACACATAAGTACAGCTGCCAGAGACAGAATCACAGAACGGTACAACAAGGACAACAAAGAAGTCGTAAAGTAATAAATATAGCGCTGGCAATCTTTAAACCGATATCAGCTGAGTTTAGCATACACAGTAGCAGTTGTTCGGCTTATCTAATCAGTGATTTGCAATAATGTCAAGATAAACTAATAGGCCATTAGTCAAAGAGATGTGCAGAGCTTTAGTGTTTGCAGCCCTTCAGGTAGTGGGAATTAAACGGTACTGATTTCTCCCAGTTTCAGTACTTGTTGCTTTATTAATCAAGCATCATCTATTTGGTTTGACATTAGTTGCTCCAATAGTAGCAGCTATTTATTCTGGGGACTGAAGAAAACATACAATATAGGTCATTAGTGTACGCTACACGTGAACCTCCTAAGATGACGCAATTTGATTGGTTCGCTATCTCGGGACATTGGGTAATAATAACCCATGATTGAGATCTCAAACTCGGGATATTGGGGAGCGTGCGTGGCGGACGTCTCGTCACTCTAATAAAACAAATAAACCGCTTATAAAAACAAATAAATCCCGGCACAAAGTCTTGTTTATTTTTGGAGCGTTTACGTGTAGTAAATACTAAAACAATTATTCACCTCAGGCTCCGTGAATATTGGGGAATAGGCTTTCCCCACTATTTACTTCGCCTTTGTCAAATAATTGTTGAATAGAAAATAGTGAAATATTATTAATCAACCAATTTATAATCCTTTCTAAAGTCTAATATAAACCTGGTCATTACAATGGCTTTGACCATGGAACAAAGGACGCCATTGAAATATATTCATTTGTTCATTAAATCTAAAGACACAGCTGAATGAAATCCCAAAATTCTTTGTGTCTGCCCGTTTCTTAAAACTACATTTTCCCTCCTGAAAACTCCTGAATACATCAGTTGTGATGCTGCAGGAAGCCTGCTTTCCCAAGGGCCTATCCTTTTGCACGCCTCACAGTGTCCCCATTGTTATCCTCTGTGTTTAGGACCTTTCATGCCTCTAAAGGGGCTAGGGTTCAGTCAGGTGACGTTCTTTTTCGTGGTGTTGCGTTTTTCCCCCTGGCCTTTTGCTTGGTCCTAGTATCGGTAACAGTGTGGTGTCAAAATCGACCTTGATGTCAAACCAGCCATAGCCCACAGTACAGTACAGCAGTAAAGTGAGTGAATGTTCTGCATGAATAAATATAGTTTTTTTTCTGTATTTTTTCAGTGATGATTCTCTCGCTTTGTGTTCACCGGACAGAAACCCACAGACCAGTTGCCTTTGCCTGCTTCCTTAAGCAGTATTTGCTTTCAAAATAATTCTAATGATTTATTTAGGGTTGGACTGTCTTTTTGCATTGCTGAGATATTGTTCAGACGTGCAGAGTCTAGTCCAACCCTTAATAATAACCACAATGAATCATTATGACTTGAAATAGTGCTTAAGGCTCACATGCTGATCTTGGCCTACTTCAAAGGCACATGAAACGGATAATAAAATAAGTTGTGGAAATGCAGTAATGAATAATGCTAAAATCCAGTTTGATTGGACAATGGTAATGTTATGACGGCCATGAAAGGATAGCGATTTTCTATTTTCCAGCTTTAATTATTTTCAATTTAAAGTGTTATTACTTGATAGTTCTTTTAAATTCCAAAAAAAAATTTAAAGTCTTTATTTTGTGTTCCTGGCGAGCAAACATGAAACCTGCATAAGAACCTCATTGAATACGAGATGATTTTCTAAATACTAATAGATTGTGTGTCGCCCCTCTCTCCCTGTCTCTCCCTCCCCCCAGAGTGGACAACTTCGGCCTGGGTCTGCTCCTACAAACCAAGCAGATCAAGAGGATGATCTCCTCGTACGTTGGCGAGAATGCAGAGTTCGAGAGGCAGTATTTGTCGGGCGAGTTGGAAGTGGAACTCACACCTCAGGTTATTACAAAACACAACACATTCACACCAATATACAACCAAACAACCACCTAACCAGAAGGGATTCATTAATAACCTCTACAACTAAAGCATAATAGATAATAGATCATGTATATAAGCTGGTAAATGTCTGGAGTAGATGTATAGAATAAATGTAATCTATTCACGACTCCATTGACCCAGGGAATGCTCTCTAAGATCTCACCAATACCTTGCTTGAAGACTTGCGTTATGGTGAAAATTCTGGCCATGAGAGGCCGCTAGTGTGCGAAGAGACATCATAAGGAATAGGTTTAATTTATACACATAATGATAATGTGCAACACACACACATAGACACAAACACACGCAGCACACGCACAAACACTTTTCTTATAAAAATAATACAAAATCTTCTGCTTTATTTTGTTCAGTTTGTTAAGTTCATTTTTTAAATCTAGAAAAACGTAAAAGCATTGGTTTCCTGTGTACTCTTCCTCAGGGCACACTGGCAGAGCGGATCAGAGCAGGTGGGGCAGGGGTCCCGGCCTTCTTCACCGCTACCGGCTATGGTACCCTCATCCAAGAGGGAGGCTCCCCCATCAAATACAACAAGGACGGCACCATCGCCATTGCCAGTGAAATGCGAGAGGTGGGAAGCTTGTTTCTGTAGTCTTCTTTTCAATTCCCCACACAATGTATATCATGCAATGTGTATCTTCTGGTATAGGTGACCATACCCAAATTGTCTTTGGTAGTTTACTCTGAATTGGGGAGAGTTACACGTTCACTGACTTTTAATGCCCAACCTGTCTTCCACCTCTGGATAACAACATAATTTATGCAACCTGACCGGGCCTGGTCAGGTTGCATAAATTATGTTGTTATAGATTGAGTGTGACTCACAGCTAATCAGCTCTTGAAGTGTATGAAGACCATTTGCATGACATTGGTTTTAGACTGGTCCCTGATAAGATTATAATGCAGTGGATAATTTTTACACGGACCCTAACGGCAGCTTTATCTTTATTGCACCGTTCACACAACGCCATATATAGAACTTGCAAACGGAAGAAGTCACATGTAAAAGGACATTCTTTAAAATATTCTTTAAAAAAAGGAGAAATGTAAAATACAAGCAATAATATATATTTTAAAAAATAGTTTGGTATGAGAATAAATGTAGTTGAATAATTCAGCTTAGTTTATTTGCTGAAAGTTTATTATCCTTCCTTCATGGTTTAAACAAGTTCCCAAACCCTTTTTCGTTTCCAGGTGCGTGAGTTCAATGGCAGGCACTACATCATGGAGAAGGCCATCACCGGAGACTTTGCCCTGATCAAGGCCTGGAAGGCTGACCGGGCCGGCAACATCATCTTCAGGTAAATGCCACAAAGACGAATTCAGGCAATATAGAAAATAAGAGCAAAAATACTCTGGAAAATAGGGCAACTCGATGCTAGAGCGACAACAGACCCTCAGGGAGAGAACAGCAGGGACATGTTATCATGTCATCAAATTAGATCTCGCTGCTGTCATGCAAACACATTTGGAATAACCTTGCGTGTTGACACAACATGGTTCTGAAGGAGGAATGAACATACCAGTGCAGGCTGCAGCAGATCATAGGGGTAGTGAGTCAACAGGAAATGATTTGCTTGACTTCGTTCTATCCCGATAAATCTAAACAATGCGGCGTCAAAGAACAACCTTTGTGCCAATCAGCTAGTGGTTGTGGTTGTTTGTTTTCTCCACTAGAGGGCAGTATACCAACTCCATAAAATTCACGTAGCTGTAGTGTTAAAGCTGCATTGTCCAAAAGATTACTATGTAGAGTGAAAGTATAACAACTCAACACTAACGATAATGAAATGGAACCTCTGCTCTTCCCTTGCCCTATTAGGAAAACTGCCAGGAACTTCAACCAGCCCATGTGCAAGGCAGCGAAAACCACTATTGTAGAGGTATGTATGTCCTAAACAAATTGGGGTAACGCTTTATCGTAAGGTCCTTGTAATAAGCCTTAATTAATGTTTAATAAGACCTTATTATATGCTTATTAACATTAATTTGTGTTAATAAGACTATCAATAAGTGTTAATAATAACATAATAAATATGTTTATTTTGAAATTATAAGACTTTTAAGCACTTTTAAGAAACTTGTTAACTATTTATTGATTTCTTAATAACATTAGTAATGGTCCTATATATAATAATGTGAATCTTATAGTTGTTAATAAACGCATTACAAACCCATTTATTGAGTCTTACCAACTTACCTATTATGTAATTGTTAAACCTTTACTAAGCATTTTTTATGCTTATTAAGGTTAATAAATCCTTTATTTAACTGCCAATCATGCATTTTGCAGGCACGGGATCTAAAGCTGGAACCATGCTTATAAAGGTTAATAAGTCCTTTATTAAACTGCTAATTATCCAAGTCCTTTAATATACTGAATGCCACAGATATATTTTAAGCATTGGACTGAATGCCACATAAATATATAATTATGATTTTGCATGTTTGCGACGTTTACAATTTCAGGGGAAAGTATATGCCTCTACTGGTGTTGCTTAGGCCAATAGCCTTTTGAGGCAGTGTTGTTTCTGAATATTAGTGTTAAGGGCCAATAATGCTTACTATCACACATTATTCACTATGTCTATGGACACATTTGTATGCAGTCACATGTTATAACCCCCCCCCCCCCCCCCCCCCCAATCTCACTCTGAACTCAGTTCAAAACTTGAAAGCCCTGTGTTGGTCTGGGGTGCTCGTGCTGACGTCTCTGACATGTCCTCCAAACGTTTGTCAAACACTTCATCAAGCATATGCGTCCATCCACTTGCATAAACAGAACTTCCAGTTTAAAATTACCTTCAAAATAAAAGCCTTTAAAGGATATATTATATGAAGAACAAAACAGATCACATTCGCTCAACATGTGCAGACTTATTAACCTTAATAAGCATTGTTCCCGCTTTAGATCCCGTACCTGCAAAATGCATAATTAGCGGCTTAATAAAGGATTTATTAACCTTTATAAGCATAATGCTTAGTAAAGTTTTAACGATGACATAATTGGTAAGTTAGTAAAACTCAATAAATGGGTTTGTAATGCTTTTATTAACAACTATAAGAAACTCATAAGACTATTATTAATTTTATTAAGCAATCAATGGCATGTTTCTTATAAGTGCTTATAAAAGTCTTATAATATCGCAATAAACATGTTTATTATGTTATTTAAACACTTATAGATAGTCTTATTATCACCAATTAATGTTAATAAGCATATAATAAGTGTATTATTACCTATTAACAAAGGCTTATTACAAGGACCTTAATATAAAGCTTTACCCAAATTGGTTTCTCAGATGCTTGACAGAGGGATTCTGAGGGACAGAATTGTCAACATGTCCACCGTGTTTGGCAAGAACTAACTAGGGTCTACGTAGTTGATATATTCAATACTATAACTACGTTACAGATTTACCTCTGGACTGGCGCAACCGTATTATTCACTTTTTTTCCAGTAGACATTAAAAAGATTTGTATCACAAATCTGCGCTATGTTGTTGCATCAACAGTCTTTGTTGACTTTCAGGCTACCATACTTACTTTTCCCCAATGGCATTGACAAGGTAAACACATTTTTCCCATTGAAGCCCTTTAGAGGGCTTAGTTTAGAGTCAAATTTGCAAACTTAGAATCTGTGTGACTATAATGGGAATGCTGATCATCCCCACTTTACACGTCTCATTTGATTCCATCTGGCCAACCTGTCATCTCTGAGGAATCAAAGTCGCTCTCGCTCTCTCTCTCGCTCTCGCTCTCTCTCTCTCTCTCGTACCCTTTCCACCAGCTTTACATTTTTCTATTTACACACAGCAGCTGAGCAGCTCAGCATGGTCACTAGTTTCACAGTTAACACCTCCATATGGAAAACTATTTGAAGAGCATCTCTCAATATATCAGGCCTTCTCTTTCTTCCCCTAATGTTATGAAGAAGAAGATCCTCATCCTCCTAAAGGTTTTATTTCTTAGTTTTTAAGATGAGGGTAGCGCAGAATTAACTTTTTGCATAACGTGGGCTATCCCGTCGTATGATAAAGAGAGAGCTACAACTCAGTGAGGGACATCTGCCTCAGATGTACTGAAGGTAAGACTCGTTGAGAATTGTTAAGAACGATGGCTATAAAGAGCAAGATTTGGACAATAATTAACCAAAAATAATGCTCCCTTGTCCTCTGCATGCTCCCAATGTTTTGTGAACCTTTGCAACGACAGGTATGATATTGACAGAAAATCTGAATTCACCTACCCAATCAGGGAAGAGATACCCTGATTGGTCAGAAATTAGAAACCGAGATTCTCACAGAGAATTTCACTCACTAATATATGACAGATGGCTATGACATTTCATACAAATTACACTCAAATTATAACTCTTAAATCGTACCTACAACACCTTTTTAAAGTGACTTTGGTGGGAATTGTTAATTTGCCTTAGTGGTGACAACATCATGAATGATCTAGCATTTGAGGGAGCGAGAGCGAGTGCTGCTGCTGGCCACTCAGGACTTTGTAGGCTGGCTCTCGTATTGAACGGTCTGCCATGACTCTTGGGGGTGATGCAAAGTGATGACATAGTGATGACAAGCTACAGAGAAGAGAATGAAAAGATAAATGGATCAAACAGAATTTTTATTATAGGCTTAGATATTCATGTAAAAATCTATTGCAAAAACATATTAGGTACATTAGAAACTCGGCTTTCCTCCAACCCTGAGTCAAAGCTATACACTTATAGTAGTTAAATGAACCACTGACCTACTTTAATAAATTGCCGTACTTTCAGCTGTTGCAAAGGCAATTATGAATAGGGACACACTGAATAAATGTTTTGGGGGATTTTTGTGTCTAAATAAGACAAAAGATATAACCATGGGTGATTTAGCTATTACCATTTTAGCCTATTTTCTTAAATAGGTGTCAAATCTGTGGATGGAGTATGTGTACCGATCCTAGTTTCTAGAGCCCATTTGAAACAGTGTTTGGGTGGATATAATGGCTGAGGCTTCATTGTAGGTTCTTGCAATCTATTCAGTCTTTGAGGTTTTGTGCGTTTACCCGTTTTTTGTATATTCAGATTCAGGGATATTTGCATATCAAACACATTCTTTTATCCAGGCCGACCGTCTAAACTGCACTGCCGCACACACATCCACCGTATCAAATGGTACAATCAAATATATTATGGATACGCTCATTATTTTTATTTGTCATTTAATGTAAGGCGTGGTGCATTCTCAGGAATTAAAGGAACCATTCTGGGCTAATCAACACTATCAAAGTACAGCATTTAAAGAAGTAATCTGGGAATTATATCGACGTTCCAATCATCCTTTGCCATTGCTTTGAAATTACGTTCTAATTTCTTCGTCATTTCTTGTGTGTTACATAACGAAGTCTAATACCGTTTTTTTAACGTAACCGGTAACATTATCTTGTAGGCCTGCGGAAATCCTGCTCCCTCAGTGCAGTGAAGCGATCGTTGGGGGCCTGTGCGCTGAATAACAGCTGGCCTTTATCGCTGCAAATGAAGCGCTTATGCGCCGCAGAGATAAGTCGACCTTTAGCATTCAGAGCATGGACGGTCATGAATGTGGCAACGAGATAGTCAATATTAGTCCTGCCGTTCGTGTTGTGTGCCCAGGCTTCGCTGTAACCCTTCGGAGAATACGCAGGTGGCCTTGCCACAGCCTTCTGTGGTGTGTTGTCCATTACCCGTCCAGTGTGGGCTGATGTTCATTGCTGATTTGACTTTTGGAGAAGGGTTAACTGGTTACTCTCAAAGGACAATTTATTTCTCAAGACCAGGGTTTGAATACTTTTAAAGTTAACTGGATGGTCGAGGCAGTGGTTTTCTTTTAAATTTTTCTTTTTTTTTTCTTGCTTCTTAAAATGCCCTATTTTTCGTTCCTTTACCTGAGCATTATAGAATACACATAAGGATATAATCGTCCTTTAAGGATTCTTAGCACTTTGAGCATCACACAATACACAGAAGGTGTCTAGCGTCCTTTTAGGTTTGATGGCACTTGGAGCATGATGCAATGCACAGCAGAAGGTGTCCTCCCTCTTTATCCTTTTAGGATCTGTGGCCCCAAGAGATCGATTTATCAGGTGTACTCCGATCTTTTAAGATAAATCGTGTTGGGGAACTGGGTCACATGATAAAGGGTAATTAAACCATTAGATGGTTCTAATCAATCAATTTGAACAGTTTAGGATCGCTTGGGATCAATAAACCACAAAGCATACCTGATCGCGTCTAATCGCCATTTGTCTTACAAAGAAATTAGCCGATGGACTCATTTGTAATTACACGATTTCAAATGAGCTATACACTCGTTTATAATTACCAAATACCCACCATCCTCCAAGGTTGCTAGGTAACCAAGCCCTACTAATTGATTGGTCCATATCCATGCTTTCCAGTTGGTTGCGTGGCCACAGGTATGTTGAAAGCCCCCAGCGCGGTGTGTGTGTGTGTGTGTGTGTGTGTGTGTGTGTGTGTGTGTGTGTGTGTGTGTGTGTGTGTGTGTGTGTGTGTGTGTGTGTGTGTGTGTGTGTGTGTGTGTGTGTGTGTGTGTGTGTGTGTGTGTGTGTCCGAGAGGGCAGGGGTCTAATTGGATATGAATGAGTTCCATCCTTAGGTGTTTGAGCATTAGTCTCCTGCTGTCCAACTGTGGTGCATTAAAACCAGGGGTCATTGCCTCGGTGACTCAGTCCATGCTGACCGGTTAGTGTACTGTACAGTTGCCTTCACATTTTGAAAGGAGTCCAAGTCAGTTTTTCTCAAGTATTTGGTATCTTTCAGTACATGTACCACACGGGGATGTAGTTGTGTGTAGTGTTACAATCAGCTGGTCCCTGATCAAAAGCAGGCCCCCACAAAACTGCAACAGTCTTCTGACCAGATATAGTGGCTATATCCAGTTAAAAAAATACAAGCAAACGTAAGCACATGCATAGTTGTAATTTGTGATATTTGATACCTGAAAAAATTAAGATAAGGATTTTAAAATGAAAAATAAATAAATTAGATAAAATACATTTAAAAAAAGCGAGCGTGCGAGACTTGATAAAACTCTTGTTCTGAATAAAAGGTTTCCCCGCGGCTTCTCTTAACTCTCTCGGGTCCTTGACAGTGTGTGGTAAAGACGTGGGTGATGCCGGAGGAAGCCAATATGAATGTGATGCAAAACAATAGTGTAGTTTGAATCTATGAATGGAACTACAAGTGAATAATGTTCTAATCTAAACAACCAACGATTCTGTCAACGCCTGCATGTTACTTTGCAGGGGATCATAGTTTTTTAAACTGTGAAACCCATTCATTAGGCTAGTGTGGGATCCAATTTACCAGTGTTGTATCTGAATTAAATGGCGGCATTGTGGGCGAGAAACTTGAGTCTAAACGTGGTACTGGAATCCAAAACAAAGCTGTTAAGTGGAAGGAATTGGTTTTGTCGTGCAGTCATTTTCTATAGGTAGGTGCACATGCTACCATCGTGCTGCGTTGTTCAACTAGTCTTTGCCATGGGCTTAAGGGCTCACAAATTAGGTTAATAATTGGGGGCAAATGTACGCCATACAATGGGACAGAGATGAGAGGAGAACAGGGGGTTCTGCACAGCCTTTGTTGGTGAGCGAAGCGGCGGTGTTTGAAATGGATGATGGTGCCAATGAAAGGCATTTTTACAATGGCACCGGCTGAATCTGAAGACTTATTTCCAAAACCAATGACGATTTACATTATAGACATAGGGTAGACTTGCTAGATTTTGACATGGGACTAGTTTCCTTGGCAGGTTAATGAAAAGACGAAACCTCAATATATCAGAACAATCTCTTCAGTATGGGTGTTTTAAAATCAATGATTGCCACAAATAATAAAAACATTTAGTACTACATAGACACATACAAGATGATCTCTATTAACTAGTTTTAAGTCATTCCAAATGTAAACATTCATGCATGGAGGCAGCCCGGTACAGACTGTGAGGGAAATGGGAACGCTATAAATATACAGAGTAATACGAGTGTGGTGTCGTTGTCATCCCGGAGCACTGTTGTCTCTTCCTCCTCATCCTCCAGTCTAGGAGGACGGACACACACGCACACAGGCACGCACACACGCACACGCACACGCGCACACACACTCTTGCACACCTCAGCCGAGCGGATTAGAGGCCCAGGTAAACATATATATTTTAGATATATAGTATTAGTGACAACGTCTGAACACAGTGTGATAGGAAACCAAGCTAACGATGTGAAACCTAAATACTTCATATTCAATCCATTGAACCCCAATATTTTGGTGATTATGGGTCTTTTTCCTTCGTATATGTATGGGTACGTTATATAAATAATGCAATAATTATTGCGTCTCAAAGAAAGATCCTGAGCACGGCCAACAATTTAAGCATTATATAACGCTGTCTCCAGCATGGAGGCAGCCCATCAAATAGGTTGTTCTTTCTGAATGTATGGAAGGCCCAGCGTACGGCATGCAATCACACTTGCACACACTCGATTAAAACGCTGCTCGCTGTGAATACCGTGCATCGCTGCCCGGGTAAACAAAGAACAGTTGTTTCATCATCCGATTTCCTTTGACTCTTATTGATGGATTTGGACAACATCGATCCTTGAACAACCTTGATACTGGTACTTAAACGGTAGGACCGACACATGGAACACTGTTATTCACTCCCCACGGTGCGTTTGTGAGCGTGCGCACCTGAGGAACTCTGTTCCCCTGCTGGCCTCTGCCTGCCATGTCAGGCCTTCCCGTGGCCGGGCCTGCCCTGATGTGAACATGTGGGTGCAGATGGAGACACATCAATAGAGGCACAGCTTCGGACACACACGCTCTCACCTGCTCAATTGTGTTTGGCCACCATGAGTGTATGTGCATATGTAGATAACAATTAATTGTCATGCATAAAAATATTTATGGGGGGGAGTGAGTGGGTTACGCCCCCCCCCCCCCCTCCCCAGGAGAGAGGAAGTCTCTACCAATCACCCCCCAAAATATTTGTATGCCCCCCATCAGCAATTCATTGAAACCATTAAACATAATTACTAATATCATAATCCATGTAATGGAATTCCAATAATTGCTCAGAGGTTTTGTGGTAATGAGAACCGAGATGGCAGCGAACAGAGAATATAGGTCAGGGACATGCACTGCTCAATGCAGGCGTTTTCTTTTGACACTCAGGGCAGAAAATAGATACAAAATAAATACATAAATACTTTGGCAGAAAGCCAAACGATGGCAACTCCAGGGGGGCCTTAAAATCAAGTGGGAAGGGGGGAGATTGAGAGAGACACTTGCTGAAACATCTGCAGCACTTGTTCGAACAGCTTGACTGCTGAACCCCAGACGGAGACAATAGATGTGCTGTTAAGTCCCCACTACTACTCAAGGCCGATATATGCTCTGTTTTAGACGTAACGCGTAAGCACGTAAGATACATAACCCCCCCTTGCTAGGTAAAATATCCCCCCTTACGTGCTTAAGTGCGTCGCCCAAAATTCCTGACTATGCGACTAAAACACTACGGCCCTACGCAGCTCGCAAAGACTGTGATTGGCCAGCTAACCACATCCTTTCAGGAGTCTCACATTTCCGGTTGTTCAGAGTGTGGAAAAAGACCGCTAACCTAAACTTAGCTACTGCTACTCTCGTCGAAAATACTGGAAGTGCATAAATATAAACAAGCCAGCGATTTCCACTTCCACGCCCACAGATTCGTTCGTTGCTCCCCCTACTGTTCTGGCGGAGAATCCCCTTGCAACACGCGCAATCCTTAAGGAACCTTAAAGGAACCGTAAATCAAAACTTGTCTAAAACAAGTCCCTTGTGTAAATTACGTGCTTACGTCTCTGCGTCTAAAACGACCCTAAATCGGCCTTCAGATTGCTCCGGATCAAACGGGCCCTATGAAATCGCCCCCTCTTCTCCTTAATGCACACACGTGTAGCCCTGAGTGTAGGCTACTTGGTGCATCCACGTGAGGCCCGGGCGCGAGCGTGCCTTCAGGAAAATTGAATCAAGTCCCTTTTTCTTATCTCCGCCCCCTCCCTCGGCACACCATGCCGACGGAGAGGAGCCGGTGGCCGCCAGCAGAACCCCTCTCAGCGTTGTCATGGATACACTGGCTGCGATTTGAGGATGGATTTTTCGCCAGTTTGGGAATGGGTTAAGTGATTTGGTTGCTTTTTTTTTGGGGGGGGGGGATTTTTTTGCGGGTAATTCAGCCCACTGGTGTGATTTGTACCCTTTTTCGCTGTGGTGATTTTCTAGGGCCTGCGTACTTAACAGCACATCTATTGTCTCCATCTGGGGTTCAGCAGTCAAGCTGTTCGAACAAGTGCTGCAGATGTTTCAGCAAGAGTCTCTCTCTATCTCGCTCTCTCTCCCACCTCCTCACTTGATTTTAAGGTCCATCTGGAGTTGCCATCATTTGGCTTTCTGCAGAGTATTTCTTTCTTTATTTTGTATTTATTTTCTTCCCAGAGTGTCGAAAATAAACGCCTGCATTGAGCAGCGTAAGGCCCTGACCTATATTCTCTTTTCGCTGCCATCTCGGTTCTCATTTACACAAAAACTTTTAGCAATTGTTGGGATTCCATTACATGGATTATAATATTAGTAATTATGTTTAATGGTTTTAATGAATGGCTCTCCACTTCACACTTGAGTTAAGGGAAGTGCAAAAGCATCAGTTCTTCAGTTCTCACTCAAATCCATGTCAGACTGCATCTTTGTCGTATTTTTTTATAATTCTAGATGTACAGTTTCCCCATTGGTTTATTTGGAAATCATCAATTGTGATCAAGATGTCGATTTTCAGACGACTAGGCGACGATGCTTTTTGAATCTCCATTTACCCCTAAGTAGCTTTAGATGTTTGCAAAGTGGCACAGAAAGCCAATTAAGACAAAGCAATAACCCAGTTGGCTGATCTGGTTTCGGTTTAAATGTGGATATTACCAGCGTGGGCTCCGGTGACAACTGAGGCGTGACTGAGAAGAGGCATTAGGAGACAACACTTAGCCTCAAGTCTTGGCATTGCAGAACCAAAACGTGCAAAGGCTGTACCCACAGTACAGTTCGGTAGGCCATGGCTATTTCCTGCTACAGTGATTCTATCACAATATGGTTTTCATGCCCCAGTCATCAACAGGGGCACTGGAGCATGTTTGTAGGGACAGTGATTGGCTCACCCGGTTGTAATGTCTGAAGGCCGCGTCATGATGTGTGTATGCGTGTGTGTCTCTATTGCAGGTGGAGGAGGTGGTGGACGTGGGGACGTTTGCCGCGGAGGACATCCACATTCCCAGCATCTACGTGCACCGCGTGGTGCAGGGCACAGGGTTCGAGAAGAGAATAGAGGTACACGGGGGTGTGTCCTGAATGAAAAACCTTTTCGTGTGTATATTGTTCAGTGGCCGTTGTCGGTCACAGACAAGCCTTTGTTTGACTCCTAGAACTAAATCCTGGAACTAAATTGTGGAACAGGGGCAGGGTAATGGCTAGGGTGTTTGGCCTATCTTTAAGCATCCTTCAGCAAGATGCCCCAACACCTGCCCTGTTCCCTAATGACACACTTGCAATGAAAGACACATCTGTGTCTTTCATTGCAAGCCACTTTCACACTACCAATTTACAAAGAGTTTCAAATGGCTATTGTTTACAGTGGTGGAACCCCCCATCTCACCCTTTCTAATCGGTCACGTGTGTTGTGTACCAGAAACGCACGGTGAAGAAGAGCCAGACAGAGAAGCCCAAACCCAAGAAGGACTCGGACATCGTCCGGGAGCGGATCATCCGGCGAGCGGCGCTTGAGTTTGAGGATGGCATGTATGGTATCCTTTACTGGGCGCGGTTTGCACGCCTGCAGGAATACATCAGTGTAGGGGGAGCATGACTGCAGTCGCAAAAGCTTTCTGATCTGATCCTGACCTTTTGGTTCACAATAGCAGCAGGCAGCATTTCCTCCCCTCCTCTTTGCTCATGTTCTACCCCGTCGTCCGTGTAAGACATTTCGTCGTACTCGTAGTCCATGGGAACATTCCCTCTGTGGGCGATTTATTTTGGCCCACGATGAGTCCAATGCTGTATATTGGGTGGAAACATACATCGCCAGCCTTGTTCTGATAGAATATACATGGTGAATGAATAATATTGATCATGAATAATTTGGTGATATAATTTATTCATGCATTTCTTTCAACTGCTATCTATGGTGCCCCCTCTCACACCAACATGCTCCTGGAAGCATGATCTTTTGGAGATTGGTGATCGTTAAGTATGTTATGCATTGCAGTCTTCTTCTATTCATTGATTACATCAGATACCATGCAAAATCTTCAGTATTTCCAGTGTCACATCCACTCTTAAATCTATCATTGAGAAACACATTTGAACACGCCTCTCCTATGTTGAATCCATTTCCACTCCTTAATATGTTTAATAAATGACGGCGTGTTACAATATATCCTACATGCTTGTGCTTGAATTGGATCAATACAAATGTCATGAATCCCATGTGTTGATGTCTTGCTAAGGCCTTTACAGCTCCACAATATATGTGGATTGAGTAATGACGATCATGATTTTTAGATCTCAAATTCCTTGACAAAGCGCTCATTCAGCAAACCTGGGTATCGGCATCCCCATGCTGGCCAGCAACTTCATCCAGTCTGACATCACCGTCCACCTCCAGAGCGAGAACGGCATTCTGGGACTGGTAAGACCTGCTGCTGTTATTTTTGTTAAGCCATTTCGCCGTGAGTCAGGTAACCACCATGGCTGAGTAGCGCTATTGTTCCTCCCTTGTGAAGCTTGTCATTTTCATAATCACCCCCACAGCTGAAGTGCCATCGCAGGCACCCAGATTACAGATTCATGCCCAATTTTTGTTAATAGCAGCCTGTAAATGAAGTCCCTTGTTTGAAATGTGCGGCAATTAGTTTTATGCACGCAATTGTTGAGGGCGGACCGCTCGGCGCCTCATTTTTCCTAATCATTATTTACGCGCTTCGTAAACCTCACAAAAGCTCCACAACGGCGGCAGCTCTGCCACGTTTAACAATCACTTGCGTTCTCCAGGTGAGGTTAGGTGACTATGCTAATGCCCCGTTTGTCAGCGCCCTCTCATTACTCCAGCTGGAGAGCGGAGCTGCCAGATCCACACCCCTCACGCCCGGCCTCCTTTCAAAAAGGGCGCTCCTCTTTGTCGAGCGGAGACAAAAAATCAACGTCACGTCGAATCCGAAAGGGCTGCTGCGGCATCGTCTCGTGACTAGAGAGACCGGGCTAGTGGGGATTTATATTAAGTGTTGTGTTGTGTTGTGTTGTGCGTGTGTGTGTGTCAGGGTGTATGCGTGTGTTCACACGTGTGCCCGTTTGCTTGTCCTTTTCGGTGCAGGGCCCGTACCCCACAGAGGACAACGTAGACCCTGACCTGATCAATGCCGGTACGTGTGTGTTTTTTTTCCACCCCTCTCCTTACAACACCGTTCATAATTCCCCTGCAAGGACATGCATACAAGGCAGGAATTCATTCACACATTTGGTTGACCTCTCATTCAGAGAACGATAACAGGCATGGATGGTTCTTTTATTCAAGACAAATTAGGCCCCGGCGAGGTTGCCGCTACAATAATGGGTTTTGACATGTTTTGTGACAACAAGTGGCCTTTTTAAAGTTCACCGTCCTCCCGTGCTGATTGAACCGTTGTCTGCTGATGTCTGTACAGGGAAGGAGACCGTGACGGTGCTCCCCGGCGCTGCCTATTTCTCCAGTGACGAGTCCTTCGCCATGATCAGAGGGTAAGCCCTGTAAAAACGTACAGTTATATTATATTGCGACATAATAGAACAGTAAAACCAAACTGTAGATAACCGGCGCTGTTGTGGCACTTCTTGCGCAATCGTAACAACCCAGCGGATCAACCATAAAAACAAAAGTCACGTCCAAAGCTGTGTTTAAATATACCACTTGATTTATCAGAATACATGAAAAGTGATGAATCGCATCAAAAGGTCTCCGCCACTGACTCACCACTTGTGTGTGATGTCAGCAGAGATGGTGGTTCATAACCCTGTGGATATCAACAAAGGCAACGCCTGGCCAATATCGCCCCGGCTCGTATTGATCTGCTGGCTGTCTAAGACGCAGCCCACTCTTCCCAGGGCATTACCTTTGTTTGTCCACCTAGAGGAAATCCAATAGTACTCATAAATAGTGATGTTCAGCCATCACACACGGAGAGAGAGCCAGACGGACACACAGACAGACACATATGCAGGATGAGACAGACCGACCGACTCACACAAACACACAGACAGAAAGACACAGACAATTTAGCAGCTTGTTAATTATCACAAAATGTAGGTGTATCTTATCACTTATTCATCATTATCATAGTCGTGGGAGACGGTCTGTATTTAACAGCTTTTCATTTTTTCGGAACTGTTCCATCACTTTCAACAGAAGAACTGTAGTTAAAACTCATTTTTTTAGGTTTCCATCTGTGCACACAGATGTGCAGCCCTTCACTGACACTGTATGTTTAACAGACATCCTGTGTCTAAAAGAAAAGTTTCAATAATTAATACATTTATTTCCATATACAATTTTGTTTTCATCACACATCAGTGAATCCTGATAGTTATGTCACAGATGACAGAGATGATTCATGACACATTAAGTTTTATGCAAGCCATTGATGCAGACAAATAGACGAAGGAGAAAGATTCTCGTTTCTGCTATGTGGAAAAACACAAATGTGTAAAAATAAAGTGAATAAGTATAAACTAACTTCACAGTTGTGAGGACAGGCCTTATTGCCAGCAACATTTGAGTAAGAAATGTTTTATTAAGAGTAGTGTGATCTTATGATCAAAATGAAAAATCCAAAATTGAACCAAAGAACCGTTTAATTTCCGGAATATTCAGCAATATTGAACAGTGTCATGTTTCCATTCACAATACAATAGGACGGGGTGCATGGAAAGAGTGTTGGTTTGAAGTGGAGGCTAACAGTGTTCTTGCCCCCCCCGTGCAGAGGACACATCAACTTGACCATGCTGGGGGCCATGCAGGTGTCGCAGCACGGTGACCTGGCAAACTGGATGATTCCGGTAAGTGCCCAGTGTTCACCTCCTTCTGAGATCCTCAAGAGTGCCGTGTGCACAAGGCGGCTTTATTATTTTGGTTGTATTTCTCTGCCGCTTAACTCTCGCCAGATCAATATCATGTTTTTATGCATTCCACGCATCACATTGTGTTCTCTTTGTGCTTGAGAAGAAGGAGACAAAATGGCACATCGATTTATTTAGTGTTAGTGTTGTACAGAAGCGTAATGCGTTCACTTGAGAAGAGAAAATACTTTGCCTTGTATTTCTGAATTAACAACATTATTATCTCTGAATTCCCTAAAAAGTTATCATAGAAAAAAGAACCTGCTGTTGTTTTCATCGAATTAGTGAAATGCCTCAAAATCCCAAGAGAAGCTCTCATTCACCTGAGGGCCTGATTTCATTGAAGCCAACCTGTTGAGTTTACTCCAATTTTATTTAGGTTTATGTTTGAGACTTTAGGAGATGGTCATATCAATGGTATTGTTATTAGTTTGTCCTCTTTGTACATGCACCTCAGGCCTTTGGGGTTGTTCAGAGGGAGAGCCCCTTCGGATCTGCTAGACAATGCGGCTTTTTCTCCAGGATCAGT
Source organism: Gadus macrocephalus (assembly GCF_031168955.1). NCBI lineage: Eukaryota > Metazoa > Chordata > Actinopteri > Gadiformes > Gadidae > Gadus > Gadus macrocephalus. The sequence continues at coordinate 17,149,533 of NC_082387.1, forward strand.
TTAACCGTTATGACACACTTCACTGATATAAGAAATGCATTCTCTTCCATTACATGTGATCAAGTTAACCGTCAGATTACATAATTTGGCATGTTCCATGTAACATAAAATATCTTGAATACCATATCTATATCAAACTCGACTAAGGCTGATCAGCAGCAACAACCGGAAAAACGGAGGAGCATTCTTTTATGCCATTAAAACATTTCTCGGAATTCATTTCTAGAAAATTATCTGATTATTTCAGAACAACAGCAGCAGAATTGATTTTCTCAAGTGAATGCATAACACTTCGCTTCCATAGCGTTGTCTTGTAAATAAAATCTCTTTGTCTTGATGGACACACAATTTAAGCCCACACTTTTGTTTCTTTTGTTACATGTGGTGTTGCTTCTTGCTGGCAGTGCTTTAGCTGTGATTTGGCTATTTTGTTGCAGTAAGACCTGTTCCGATATTTTTTTTATGGATTTTCTAACATTGCAGAATTTTTATTTGGTCCTTTAGCAGATGCTTTTAACCAAAGTGGCCGGGAGATGAGTCGAAGAACAATTAGAGCACACAATCAATATTGGATAAACTAAACACATTGAACAACCAAGATACTAAAAAGTATGTCCGGAAAGACTGCAGAGTAGCTATGCGACTTCAAATGGTCAGTAGCTTCTAGTTACTTACTTATTAGTTTTGATGTTATTACTGCATAAAAAATATTAAATAATGATTACAAGGCCATTATTTGACAGTTAATTACTTAAGGTAATTTTTTTGGTTAATTCATGTACCCTTATGGTAAAGTGTTTCTAAAAAAGCTTCATACATGTTTCTATGATTGCCTTTCTATGTTAAATCCTTTTTAAAGCATGAAGTACCCATCCCCCCCCACTTCACTTTGTAAGGATGAGTACATAGGATGAAATCTGACTCATACTCAACTTATATCTATTATGAGAGACACCTTTTTAATCTGTAAAATGCAGATAAACCTTTTTCCAGTCGATTGCCTTCTAATGCTTTTACCGGTGATGCTGCCAATCCACTAATGCTGGAACGTCTGCAAAAAACAATGGGAGCTAACGAAGAATCTGGAGTCTGTGTCCTGTGTTTTCGTCTAATGGGGAGGTTTTAGCAGTTGCTTGTCACATTCCATAGCTTCATAAGAGGGTTGGGAATAGTTTGATTGATTTTTATTTTAGCCAGCATTGAACAAAAGAGCAACCTTGTGTTACTCTAGGTCTACTGGCTCTGTGCTAACCTGTTTATTTTGGTGCTTAAATGCCCCAAGTTTCAGTTTGTTTTTTATTAAAGCTTTTGTCATGGCACCTACCCAGGCTTACTCTGAGCAAGCCTTAAGGGCTCTTTATGGTCCCACGTTCCCGCAACGCAATGACCATGCAGACGCTCCGACGCAGTCGTGAACGTTTATGGTTACGGTTTTTGGGAGGTGCACGTCTGCAAGCAGGGTCCGCAAGGATGTAAGGGGTCCGTAACCCCCTCGCGTTGCGTGAACGTGGAACCATAAAGAGCCCTTTACTCTTAGCCATGCTGTGCTTTTTTTCCGTTGCCATTGAGCATAAAAGTACTTATGCATCCAGTACATATACTTGTATATTGTCACTAGTTGATCCAGATCATGTTTTAAATGTTATTACAACCCTTCAAGTCTTAACAGTCAATTGTTTTTTGAATGTACCGGTAGTCCTCGCGGCAAGCCAAAATTGATTCGTAGAATGTTGTCTTTTTACTGCCCGAGTGGCAAAATCTAGCAGCCAAGCCTTTGTTTTTAAATATTTAACCCTGCATTTTCTACCTGAACCATGAACATTACAATGGATTCAACAGCTACTTCACAAAATAATCAAACTATGTATTTTGTTTTGGTTTTGATTGAGATCTCCAGCGGCAGAAAGTACATATTATACCCTTTACATTTTTTTAAGGTTCATCACTTATTTGTATGGTGAATATGACCATATTGAACCACCTAAATAATATTTCTTTTAAATTTCGCATCAGCAAGCAATAAAGTAGCCTAGTCTTAACCACAGAATTGTTTTATTTATCTGAACAACATTCAATAGTAATTCACATGCACCATTAACACGATTGTCATTTTAAGAATTTAACCTCATTATTTTCTAAACTACAATCTCATTTTATCCCTCTGGCCTGCTTTCCAAATCTTCCATTGCATGTGTGTGCTTTTGGTTTTCCAGTTTAAAACATCCCCCACTCCTCCACACACCCACACACACCCACAAACACACACACACTGAAACCCTTTGCTCTTTTGTGTCGTACAGAACACTGGAGTAGCTAGTCGCGGTGTGTACGACACGTTCAGTTAATTGTCGGGCTTATGAAACACGTTTGGGGGGAATGACATTGTTCAGGATTCAAGACGACAGCGTGTCGCTGCCATTAAGCAGTAATGCACGAGGAGCTCGTTGAGTAGACCAAGGCGGCTTTCTGATTTGTACGATTTTCTACTTTTGAGTGTAGAGAATTGAGTGAGTCTGGTATTCTTGTCCATGGAGCAGAAGCTCATTTGGTATTTAGAAGAACTATTTTTTAATAGGAATTCTTCCTCTTATTCTGACCTAGAAACACTCATAGTTTGTGCCCTGACAGCGCAAACGTATCTCGAATTTGTCCAACATATTTGACCTACAAATTGGTGTCCAAGAATGTTGGTACCGTTTCGTCCATAGGGTGCGCTGTAACTCCTGGTCAAAGTTGAAGCCCTGCCGCCCCGATGGAGCAACAGTTATGAAACTTGGTGCCCAGGCCTTTTTCAATTTGCATGCTGACTGTTTTGTCCTCTCTGACCAATAAGGGACACGTGGAATTTGTTTTACACTGCGAAAACTGCAAAAATCTTTTCCTCAGCAACCAAGTGCAAATAACGTACAATGTATTTATATATATTGTGTGTGTGTGTGTGTGTGTGTGTGTGTGTGTGTGTGTGTGTGTGTGTGTGTGTGTGTGTGTGTGTGTGTGTGTGTGTGTGTGTGTGTGTGTGTGTGTGTGTGTGTGTGTGTGTGTGTGTGTGTGTTCAACCAATCACATTCCACTTGTGTACAAGCCAGGCCCAGAGACTAGGTACCCGCATAGAGGCCAACCCCCTTAAGAAGTGGGCCAAGCTTTTGGTCAAAAGCTCATCAATCTGGCCACAGTGTCAATTTTAATAAACGCTAAGCTAAGCACTAACGCTCAAAACCGCACATAATAGGCATTTGCTTTTGACCCATGACTCAAATTCCCTCGAAAAGGCTTATGGACACTTCACTCATTTCCCTGAGTGACGTGCCCCCGCAAACGGCATGAAAAGAGACGTCGCTGGGGCGGGCGGTGACTGTGGGCTGTGAACTCCTATCGAGACGGTGTGCAGTTTTAATTAATTTGGACATTTTTATATGTGGCAAAATTTCACTCACTCTCTCTCTCACTTTCATTCCCAGATATTGATACGATGCAGAGAAGAGGGTTTCTAATTATAATTTCTACCTTTGTCGTGTCCCCGGCGGGATTTGCCACCACTAATCGTATTGGTCATGATTTGATTCAGGTGTTTGTTTGTCGGAGGCCTACGTAATATAATCGGTCAAAAGTCGGCTAAGAGTGTGCTTGTTTACACTCGGACTGGCAGCAGCCACCAGATAGTACTCCACCTGATGAGAGCAAACACAGGCTTAGTCACCGCAGGTCAATGTGTCTCTGAATAGGCCTCTCCACGCACTGACACAACCAAGCTTGCAGCCTCTTACCCCACACACGTCGTTTTTTCAGAAGCATCGCGGCCAGACCCCCAAATTATTAAGCACTTAGAATTTTCTAATCAAGTCACACAGCTCTCGACATGGCTGTTACCTAACCGCAAGTGACTATAATGCTACCTGGGTAAACATCATTTTGCGGCGTGACCGTTGGCTGCCTCTGCCCCTAAATTGCCTGAAATCACAATATTAGTAATGACATTAATCTCTGGCTAAACAGAGGTCTGCTTGACTCTTGTTTTTTTTGTTGTGGAGATGAACAATGCATTGTAACCACCTTCCTCAGCAGACGCGTCCACATGAGGGGGACACGGGGACACGAGGTCCAGTTACGCTAAACGCAACGCCAATTGTGTTTCACGCAGGCCTGTCTCCACGCCTGGTGCTTTTCATTAGTTGTCACGGTAACGAAGGCTCTTGGCAGTATGTAGCCGTGTTCTTAAATGGAAAGAGTATCTTGTTTCAGACTGCCAAGGCACACGAGAGGAAGAGAAGCATTCAGAAGGGAACCCTTCGATTCGTAGAGTGGATTATAAAAATGTAATATTTGGTTGAGGATGTTTACTGCTGTGGACACACAACAAGCAGATTGTTGTCATGGTGATGCAAAAAAAAAAGGGCCAAATACAGGCCGAGCATCTTAAGTGTTGTGGTCTTCAGGAGTATATATTCCATCATGTTTTCATTTGATGTGCATCTTCCAAAGTGGCTGCATGCCGTGGGAAAATGCAGCAGGCATTTAGCAGTCAAAATATATGTGTTGCATGTCCTAAATTATTGCATGCACTCACACAATCGCCACAGTATATATTTCTTTGTCCTTGGCATGTATGTGTGTGTCTGTTTGTGTGGCTTAAGCAGGATGGATATTTGATGTTATTATTGGTAGCTGAGTATCTTGGTGAATGACTGGTACTTGGTTTGTCGGAGGCTTTCTACCCTCACAGACTGGGGCAGGTGTCAGCCCAAAAAGTCTGCCAGGCAAGGATAGCAGGGCTTATTTTAGCGCGTCTATTACACAACACACACACCCACCTGAAATATTCTATCTATATCGTTGGGCCAAAACACTGTCCCTTCTCTAACACATTTTGTCCTTTCCTTTTTTTTCCTTTTTCATATTACATGCCATTTCATTACTATTGTCGGCAATTGCTTTCTGCAGTGGGCATGGAATTAATTAGGATTCAAGTAACGTCAAAGAGAGAGTTCAATTGTCCTGCTAGAGTAAAATGGATGTTTTCTGCAAGAAAACACAATGGAAGTTATTGTGACAGTTAGATCTAATAATACAAATTGTATTAGTATTATTATTACAATGTAATTATTATTACAATAATAATGTCTCAGTCAATTATGGAAATGGGAAAGTGGCTGCAGGTTTGGGTAAAATACTGATGATTCCAATTTTAGTTCCCCTTTCTGTAGATGAACATGATTTATGTTAATCCTGATTTTGAATGGGTACGCCAACGTTTGTTGTGTGTGCTTGGGGTAATTTCAAGCATTTTGGCGGTCTTCATTTACAGATTAAAATACCTTTTTATAGATTATTTTCCCGAGCGGGGATGTGACCATTCAATGAGGGAGGAAATCCAAATTCAACAATGAAAAGGAGAAAGAAATTCTGAAATTGCGAGGGCAAGGTCAATGTCAACAAAGCTGTGTTATTGAAAGGACAAAAATACTTTTGTGGTCAGCGAACTCTTTGAACAAGTTCCCTGGGTACGATTGTAATGCTTCCTCTAGATGTGATCCCCTTAACTGCAGGGCAGAATACGTTAAACAGGTCTCCAATGTGACGTGTAGAGGCAGCGGAGACACATTTTTAGATGGCTAATTCTCAGGTGAGCCAGTGAATAGTAGCCTAGCAACCATGCCTGTTTTTTGGTCAGACAAAACAAGTCTATTCGGTGACCAATCATGGTTTGAAGCTAGATTGGATTTGACGAAATTGCCTTAGTGTGCGTGATGGAATATGTTATTGGATAATCCCCATTCCCCTGCTCTCGCCAGCCTCTCGTAGTTGGATGGCACAAACAATGCGCTCCTCTGCCCTTGCTGCAGCGCGCAGCATGGCAATTAAAGACTGGCCTGATTATCAGACAGCAAAGCCGCATATTACATGGGGTTGTGCATAGTCTGTTTCACATTATCACTGGTCAGGGAGGAGCTTCGACGGATGACCTCTAACCTTGTGGCCTCAGTGGGCTTCTGTTACGAGCTGGATGTTGCCTGTTGGCAGTGGTGGTCTAGGTTGTGGTCGCGTCACAAATACTGCACTTTAAATGGCCCTGTAATGTGCAGGGTATGGTTGTTTCGCCCTTGGATACCATGACTATGGTGTACAGTGTATGCATATAAAGGAAAACTAACTGAAAGGCTTTTAGATGCCCCCGTATTCACACACCGCAGGATGTGAGGAAGACCCACTCGGTCACACATCTGAGCCGCTGTCGAGATTTGTTAAGAAAAAGATGGAACAATAGCCGTTTATCAACCGTCTGATGGCTTTAGTCCAGCCTTGAAATATAGGCCACAATTTTATATTTATTTCCAGTGCCACACTTTTTCACAGCTGGCCTATTTCCTTGACCCTGGTTTAAATGTTAGCATTTACCATTTTGTTGACTTTACTAGTCCGCTGCCGAACGCCCGCCCCCCTCGCCTAATGCAGCTGTCAATTAAAGTACCAGCTGCTTTCGGGTCACATGCTGTCCCCCCCCCCCCCCACCCCCCTACCCTCTCCGCCCTGGGGGGGCAACACAGACACACCTCCGTGCTGTTTGAGCGCCTCTGAGTTAATTCATGTTGGCGATGGCGTTAAAGGCGGCGCCCAGGCTTTCATGCCGTCTGTTGCCACTAGGGCTGAACGATTCGGGGAAATAATGGAATTGCGATTATTTCAACCAATATTGCAATTGCTACTAATCTAATCAGTGAATAATACAGAACATAAGGAACTTTAAAACGAAATATCGCATACTGAACAAGCAATAAATCATTACAGTGTGACCAACACAACATTGGAAGCATTCAACATATAAACTGCTCTTTCTTTTGATTCGGGCCGATATGTTGAGAAGAATTGAAGCATGAATTGAAATTACAACATCTTTATTGAACCATTGAATTTTAAAATAAAAATAAATAAGATATTATAATTGTTTTAATCGCATCCTTTGCGATTTGAAAGTCACGTTCTATTACATTGAGATGTCGGTTTGAATTTGATTAATGGTTCAGCCCTAGTCGCCACGCACTGCCCCGTGCCACGCAGGCCCAGGCCTCGCCCATCCCCTGTATTTCCTTGGAGTCCTATAGTTATTTTTTGGCTCACCAGACCATCGTGTATCAAAATATTGAAGCGAGCAACCTTCAACACTGTCTGGGCATGCCCACAGAAAGCCGGGAAGGTGTGAAGATGGCCACTTAAAGGTTGGGTATGGGATTTGCGAAACGCCAGCAGATTTTGAAAATACACAACTCAAATGGTCCTACCCCTTCTCCTTCAACGCTGACTCTGACTCCACCCATTCCAAGTACCTGGACGCGCAATCATGCACGAGCGCGAACACAGATGCGCGAGAGCGAGCCAGGCTAGCGTAGGTTTTCGTTAAACAACATGGCAACATTAAAAAAACAACATGGGGATGGTGGCGTCTTGTCTGCCATGGAAATTGTCTTCTACTGCTAGGTCCAAATGTGGATTAACTAGTTCCAGTAGCTACCGCAGGATAACAACAAACAGGAGCTTGCTCTGGGTCACGAGCTCTGGGTCACGAGTACTGCACGAAGGGGTCGCGCGCGGGGGAGGGGGGGTGCAGTACGACCGTTTGATTGACATACTTACTGTCCAATGCAACTCGGTGGCTCTGGAAATCATTGGCTGGAGTTTTTCGAGCCCTGCCCGTTCCACAGATGATTGACTTGTTTAATTTTCATGTCAGTACTTCTAACTCAGTGGCTGTAAGTGGGTTATGATAAGGATTTCAAGTAATTCTGCAAAAATGGCCAAAAAAGCGAATTCCATACCCAACCTTTAACATAAGTGTTATACAGGGAAAGACCCCGTTAAGGTTTATCTTAAAAAGACAATCGATACAGGGTTTGGTGAGCTCTAGCCATCGACAACGTGTGTGTGTGTGTGTGTGTGTGTGTGTGTGTGTGTGTGTGTGTGTGTGTGTGTGTGTGTGTGTGTGTGTGTGTGTGTGTGTGTGTGTGTGTGTGTGTGTGTGTGTGTGTGTGTGTGTGTGTGTGTGTGTGCGCCCGCCCGCCCGGGGGGGAGGGCGGGCTATAATTGACCAAAAGCAGAACCCACGCCCCCCTATATAGCTAGTACAATTACGATAAAAACTTGTAAAAACCTCTTTTTCATCTTCCTCTGCCATATCCCTCCCATAAGGTCGACCCCCTTTTTTCTTTTTTTTTAAAAGATACGTCTTTTATAGAATCTTAATATACTCCCTTCATCTCTCCATGTTGGTATCTGGTTCCCCCAGCTGCTCCCCCTCAGGGTGGGCCCAGTATGCACCGTGTTGTACCCAGCTTAGCCCTGCGTATCCTGCAGTGGTGAGGCAGATCGTGGGCAGCCTCTTCCCCTGATGGATGAGTGAAAGGGATTTTAATGCGGTTACGCCGTCCTCCGCCCCGCGGCTATATCTGTATGCCCCGGCATCGTCATTGGGAGGCCCCCTATGCTTATTGGCCCAGAGTCAACGCGTTCATGCGGTTCGCCATTTGACGATGAGTGTTTTTAGTATGACATTTGCACGCCGATCTTGACGTGTGTTTTTGGATGTCATTTTTGGACTGGTTTCTTTCTAATGGGTAGAATTTATGTATTAACCCTGGAGTTATCGGTAGGAAAACAGTCTTTTCCTGTTTTTATTGTTATGGTTTGTGCGTTTGTATGGTACTTCACCATGCTTACTGCTAATTAAAAATGCATTTTCTCCTAGTTGAAGCAACAACAGATATCCTCGTCTGAGGCTTAGCACAAACAAACCTTTCTCCCCGACTCTTGTGTTGAAGAAGCATGTCTTTCTCAGCGTTCTCAAGCGCTGTGTCGTCAAGTTTAACAAAGCTTGCACTTAAAATGTCGCTGTAACATCTGTCCCTCACAAACCCTATTTATTTTTTTTAAAGATGAAACCAATGTCAAAACAATACTAAAATGAAACAATTACCCTGCTTATAATCCTTCTGTCCTCCCCTTCCAGGGTAAGATGGTGAAGGGAATGGGAGGAGCCATGGATCTGGTCGCCAGCGCTGGAACGAAGGTGGTGGTCACCATGGAGCACTCTGCAAAGGTGTGTGTGTGTGTGTGTGTGTGTGTGTGCGCGTTGTCTGTGTTGTCTGTGTGTGTATCTGTGTCTGCATGATTGGCACTATATGTGTTTGTGTGTCTGTATGAGTGGGACTGCATGTGTGTGTGTCTGTTTGGGTGGGACAGTGCGTGTTTGTCTGTGTGGGCGGGTGGCTTTTTTTTTGGATTGTACGCGTGTGTCTGTCTATGTGCCTACCTTCCCTCGTGTATTTCATCAGAGAGAGAGAGAGAGAGAGAGAGAGAGAGAGAGAGAGAGAGAGAGAGAGAGAGAGAGAGAGAGAGAGAGAGAGAGAGAGAGAGAGAGAGAGAGAGAGAGAGAGAGAGAGAGAGAGAGAGAGAGAGAGAGAGAGAGAGAGAGAGAGAGTTAAGGGGGGTGATGGGATGGAAGGGCATGTGAAGGTTATACTGCATGAGAAAATAATCTAAAGAATATGCTGTCTGAGGGGTAAAATTAGCATAAGAGTGATATAGTATGTGAACTAAGATGGTCATACAGTATGTAGAAGAGAGAGAGAGAGAGAGAGAGAGAGAGAGAGAGAGAGATCCAGCTGCAGCCGTTCACGCTCAGGATGTCTCCCAGGATGGTGTGAGCGAGCGAAAGGGGGGGCAATGTGATGTTTGACATTCACAGGAGCGTTATGCTCACTGCTGCGCCGATTTCCTTGTGACAATATGAGCATGGCGCGCAGCCCAGACGCATGCCAGATGGGGAAACAGGTGGGCACGCTGTTTGTGTGTGTGTGGAAGGTTTAAAGGAGCTATTAGGCCAACTGTATGCATTTATTGCAAGAACGAAAGGGGCTACTTCTATCCCTTTTTATCCCGACCATATCTAATTCAGTTTCATGCACGCTGCAAATATCGCCCATTTAATGATGTGATCGTTCACATTTTAGTCTTGATATGCGGTATGAAACCCACTTTCCATCCAGAGATATCTAACATGCCTGTCATGTCGCTATTCTATAAAATATTCAGTGCTTGGATTCTTATCAAACAAGACCAACGTTATAATCACACATGTTTGACAAAGATCTCAGATACCAGCAGCCTATTTCCGCCTGGCATCAAGTTATCTCTAAGCTATAGCTAAACCTGTCGCCCTCATATGCGGCCTCTTCTCATTCATTCTTTTTTTCTTTAAAGGGTGGAAAGCACAAGATTATGGAAAAATGCAACCTGCCACTGACCGGAAAGCAGTGTGTGGATCGCATCATCACAGAGAAGGTCAGTGCTTAGCTGCCGGATAACGTCTGAGTAGCATGGGAACGCAGCCAACTCTTTTCTCACACAAAATACATTTCCGAGAGCCGAGCCTTTAATTTGTTACAGTAGGGAAGGAGAAATCTGTTTCCACCAACCAACGCTCTAATGAAGCGAGAAGCAGAGCTCTTACTCATTGGTGATGATGTGCGGATATCCTGTTTTATTAATGTGATTCCTAGGATAGGGAAAACCAAACTACTCCGTAAATGCGTCAATTGGGTTTTCAGACATGCAGGCTGGTTGTTTTCAGTATGTTTTATTTCACTTCCATTGTGAAACAGGGTAATCAAATGATTCCCAGGACAATATTAGCAGGGGGAAGTCAGTCCCTGTTGTCTCTTTATAAACGTTTGACTTCTTTGTCTGAATAGTTCATTTGTTAATACTCACAGACACTTCTATTCATCCAGCTCATTCAGTATTTCTTTAACACACACACACACACACACACACACACACACACACACACACACACACACACACACACACACACACACACACACACACACACACACACACACACACACACACACACACACACACACACACACACACTACCCAGTTCCAGGTTAGTGATAGATGGCTTTTAGGCAGCAAAGCAACATGGGGAGATGGAAATTACATTTATTCATTTATCCTTAATCCTATCAGCCGAGTCTTGCAAGGGGTTTGAGGGTAGCTATTGATTTTTATTTGTTTCAATGGTCGATGGCTTGGCCGCTAGTCGTAAGAGGGTGTATCGTAAAGACATTTTCTACATGTCCATGGCGCTATTAATGCTGCATACGCTAGATCAACATGTCTATTTCATTTATGTTACCCTAAAGAGCTGCTTGAATGCAAACCTCCAAGATGTTTACAATGTACTAGGCAACGTTCCTTGTAAATGTTGGTCATCTGTCATTTTATCTTTGGCCAAGGGAAAGGCAGTGGGACCCTGGTTGACTTGCATGTATTCGGATTCATCCTCTAAAAGTGTATCGTACAGTAATACTATGTTATTAGAGTAAAATATTACTCTGGTAGCAGAATACTTGTATGCGTTTGTGCTTCTGTGTCAATGTTAGGTTAATGTGTGTGTTTGTATGTACGGTATGTGTTGCTTACTTGCTTTTTGGCAGTTACTGGACTCAATACAAATCTCTCTGGTAATTTGCCATTGATGCATGACCCCGGCACCATCGAACAACACCCACAAGACTCATTTAGGGGCGGATATATCGATTTTCTGTGGATATCCAACGTCAAACCAGTGGGAAATAACCATTTTTCCCCAAGCCAACAAAACCTAATGACCTCCTCGCCTAGAGCAGCTCAGAGGACCAGGCTTCATAAACATTGCGTTCGTTAAGAGGCCGTGTTTGTTTTTGCGCAGGCACTTTCTCCCGAGAACGAGCCGTTGTTGTTATTTGTAGAGTTTAGTCTTTTGATCACAATGCCCTTCTGAACTCCCAGCGACTTGGCTGAGGAGGGGGGCTGCTTCAATGAGTGTGTCTCAACAGAGCGTCTCTGTACCGTCTGCCTTGTTGTCCTCGAGGGCTTCTGTGGACGGGGGGGGGGTGTCTTCCGAGGACACACAGGCGAGCAGCATCCAACTCTCTCTCATCAGCATCTCTGCTGCATTGGACTGAATGGAGCTGGCCTTGACTTGGAAAGGGATAGATTTATTAATAATTGGATGTTAGTAATGTTGGTAGGAGGTTGGCGGAAGAATGGATAGATGGATAGATCGATAAAACTGTATAAATCACCCGGGGGGGTTAAATCAGGTGTACAGAGCCAGGAAGTAAGCCAAAATAGAGATAGGACACAAGATGGTTCCAAAATAAATGGAACCATCAGATGAGCCTGTAGCTGAAGGTGCTCCACATCTGCCAGAACGCATCGTAGCGGAGTATTGGTTGTCCACAATGGCCCTCCTGTTGTCCCTCACCCTCCTCTCCACCACCCCCACCTCCATCCAGACTCTCTTGCTCTAGTCCAGAAAAAGGGCCAGACTTATTTCCCAGCTTGTTGATCTTATGCAGCTCCCTTAGCCTTCTTGCCCCCCCAGCACGCCACAGCAATGGACAGTGTGCTGGCTACCACTGTGTGACTGGCAGAACACCTGCAGCAGCCCGGGGTACACATCAAAGGACCTGTGGAAGGAACAGCCTGCTCTGTCCCTGCACATAGTTGTGTGAGAGCAGGAGAGTTGAATGGGCAGGCGAGGGAACAGAAGCTAATGCAGGAGGAGGATGAGGAGGAAATGGAAGCCCACAGAGAATAGAGAGTGCTGGAGGAAGGAGGTGTAGATCAGCATGTAAAGGGGCCTGAGGGGATGTTCCAGGAGCCGGTCTTGGAACCTACTGATTGTGTGTGTGCTGCATTGGAAGGGCTGTATATGTCCCCGGTGTCCCGGGGTCACTCAGTCCTGCGGACCACCCTATAGAAGCTGTAGCTGTCAGAAAGGCTTGTCGTCAAGCCGATGTGCTCTCTATAAATTTGATTTGAACACGTTTTCCTGTGCCGATTCTTCTCCCCGACTGGCTGTGGTCGTGATTGCACAACATCATTTTGGTAAACAAGAGGAATCTTGTCAACATTAAAACACGTTGTATATAAGTCTTCTCCGTCTGTCACTCCTCTGGCACTCCGTCTTTCCTCTGCCCCCCTTCTCTCTTGAACACGTAACCGTCTATTTTCTGAATGACCTGGTTTCCTTCTAATTGTTTTCTTCTCTTTCTGTTTCTTTAGAACAATTTATATTCTAATAATTGACATGAATAAATTACACAGAGGTGCTCTTTGAGGGAGATATACACGCTGAAACACATTGACTGTGTCCAATTCATCTTAAAGCATCATATGTCCATTCAAGGGGCGTATTTTCGGATATTTGCAATATTTTTGCTCTATTGTTATGGGCAATTTGTCTTTCAGCCTCAAGGTGTTAAGTCTGTAGATTTCATCGTAGAGAATCACATCGTTTCCTTGTCTTTCCTCGTGGGTGCGTTGAGAACCACAACCATGTGTTGCGGGACACGACACAAGCCAACATGGCAAAGCAATGCAAAGGAGGCTTTGCTAATCTTCATTGTCACATATTTGAGGAATTGTTCATTTCTTTCTTCTTTTCATTCGGTTGCCTAGCCTCCAGAGATAGGTCTTTTGTTCAATATTTTTTTATAATGTGCAGGAGATTCACATTCACGTAAGTGAAAGACTACCTGGAAGTCTTGAAAGCACTCTTGGAATGCCATAGTGCTCACCTAGAAATGTCCATTATCCTCCCCATATTTTTCCTTCTTGAAACTGACAACCTCAGCCTTGGCGCTTTATAATAATTTCATTACTGAACTTATTATCGAAATTCACTTCACTCGCCAGCCAGTCTTTCACAGACCCTTAAACTGTGAGAGATGAGGCCATGACCATTCATTAAATGACCCTTTCCCCATGGTGTATCAACTACACAGCACTCCTTCATCAAAACATGCACCATGCAGGAGTTATATTCCAGGAAAGATGTGGTGCCATGCTTTAGAGAGGAAGATATATTTGTGCCATAACTTGTAAGCAGCTGAAAGTGGAAAAAAAATTCATAGCATTCGTATACAGCAGGATACATGTTTCTATTCTACTGAATGTCTAAAATAGTATATGGGGGTTTGTTTAGTGGCTTGGATGTTTGAGTTCCAACCCAAAGGTTCTCGGCCAAATCCCCAGAGTCCTCAGCCTAACTGTAAGCCTCCTTGACCAAGATGCCTAACCCTTACATGCTACTTCTTTGTATTCACCCTAAGACAAGTCGTCTGAGCGTAAATAGTCAATGACTTGAGATTTGAGACACCAAAACACAACTGAGAGAATCGGATCACTGGATTTCCACTTGCTAAAACGGGAAACCGGTATCCGCCCTAAAAGTTCTGTTCCTTTTATTGTGTCAAACCGCATCTAGATTAGGGGCCGTCCCTAATCCTAGCCTAGTACTACATGCATCTCGACGTGGAATATGAAGACCGCTCTTCTCGCGGTGACACCCTGATACAAAACAATATCAGCTGTCACACCCTCGGCATCTCCAGGCGTCGCAGCCGCAGTTCTTCCCTCAAAATGTCCCGCGCCACGCCGCTCACACGGCCACACTATCGGTGGTCCCCCGTCCCCCCCTGTCTCGCTCAATCTGCGTGGCGAGATTTGAGTGAGATGTCTGCCTCCTGTGCTGCCACCGGGGGGGGGGGGGGGGGGGGGGGGGGGGGGGGTGTGTGTGTGTGTGTGTGTGTGTGTGTGTGTGTGTGTGTGTGTGTGTGTGTGTGTGTGTGTGTGTGTGTGTGTGTGTGTGTGTGTGTGTGTGTGTGTGTGTGTGTGTGTGTGTGTGTGCGTGCGTGCGTGCGCCCGTGTCTAATGACCTCAGTGTGCTTCTGACGGGCCTTGCTCGGACCCGTCACTTTGTCCATCAGGGAGGGATTTGGCGAAGGTGGAGCAGTGACGGTGTAAATGGGGGGGCAGGGCGAAAACGTGGCCCCCGGGACGATGGTTTAGTTGAGGGAGGACGGTAGCTATCTGAGGATATCCAAAAGGGGGGAAATGAATGCACTGTTTATGGGGAACTTTGTCTTCAAATTATACAGTGAGGGCTGGGCGATGTAGTGTAACGGCATAAACAGTACGGCAGACGCTATCAGCGTCAGTGTTTCCTCTTTGAAACTCTGGAAAACCAAGAAATCCCAGGCGGTAGCACTTCATACATGATTGTGATATAATGTGCCAAGTTGTGTATGCCACTCGACTATCAAATGTGGCTTTCCTTACAATTATTAAAAAAACGTACTGTGAGTTTATGTCTAAGGTTTTCTACGGCTTCCCCCCCTCCCACGTTAGTCACCATTAACGTATTAGTCACCAATACCTAGTCTTGTTTAACTTGACTTATTGTAACACCTTGCCTGGTCTGGAAATGCGATTATGTACCAAGATGCTGAATGGCTGTGCTCTCCATGCTATTGTTCTGGATCAACTCGGAGTCTGAAAGGCCTGATGAAAAGCAGGGACTTCTAGTATGTCTGGATGGGGAGCGTGGATATTGCTGGTTGGCGCTGCGGCAAAACGGTTCTCTCCATAAGCCGCGGTGGCGTAATATTGACAGATTGAAGGTCTAAATGCTGTTGAGTTGATTAAATGCCTGCTGTTGCTGTTGGTTAGGCTTTATGTTGTATTTACATCAAATGTCAAACAGCAAATCATATTGAGGAGCAAACTACAAAAATAGTGCTCACCTCCTCTTCCTCAGGACTTTCTATTTATTTCCTGGTTGTTTTACCTCTATTGATGTGTGTGTCTCTCTCTCTCTCTCTCTCCCTCTCGCCATCTCTCACTCGGGGTGTGGATACTGCCAGGCGGTGTTTGACGTGGATAAGGAGACGGGCCTGACGCTGGTGGAGGTGTGGGAGGGGCTGACTCCAGAAGACATCCAGGCGTGCACGGGCACCCATTTTAAGGTAAGCCCCGTCACACCCTCCACAGAGGGCACTGCGGACAGCCGCAGGACCAGACAGAAATATCTCTGGTTTGGCCTCTGTGGGGCTATTTAGAAAACCCAGGCATTGTGGTATTAAAACACTAAAACAATGTTAGTATTGTAATATAAGATGACATGCGACTTGGACTGATGGCGGTCTGGGATGCACATTTCCCTTCATTTTAGGATGAATAAAGTAGTGAATAATTAATAATTTCAGTCTTGCAATCTCTTGAATGTTGCATGATAGCCGAATTATGACATCCTCCGATCTTAATAGTTTGTTCCAGCTGAGTGGAATGAATAATGAATGTGTCTATCTGCTCACTACATCTCCAATGTTCAACACTTATTCACACATCTGGGAAGCAGAGTGGATGTTTGAGGTTAAGGTCAAACTTGTAATATCAGATTGTGGTATTTTTCAATGATTTTTTGGTTCTCCAAACATGCAAACATTTCTGTTTGATTTGATGTTACTGTCTCTGTTATTGTTCCACCAGGTCTCCCCCAACCTGAAGCCAATGCAGCAGGTCTAAAAGGGACAGCCTGAAATCTAAGGAGTGCTCGAATGAATGCTTTAGTGGTTTTATTTAGATAATTCCTTTGTATTTCTTGAGATTCAAACAAGAGGCTGAAATGTTTTTCGTTTTTTTTGGTGAAATGTTTGAACTTGAACTTTGAATGTAACAATGATTGACAATTAATGAAATGCATGTCATTATCTGTTTTCATAGAGACCTGTTAGACTATTGTGTAAAAAACGAGGTTAATTTATATACGTAAAGTAGCAAACTGATTATCAATTATAAGCAAAAAATGTAATGGTTGTTATTTATTGAAAAATAGGGATTCGATTTTTACTGTAGCATTGATTAGCCATTGTTGATGTGACCGGATGTTTAAAGGGCTTTATAAATAGTGATACCAACTTGTGCTTCCATTTCTTATTAAGTGCAGACTGCAGAGTATGCATTCAAATGTGGGACAACTATTATTGTAATTTATGCTTAGAGGGAAACGGTTACATACTGAAGGAGAGTACATACATTTTTTTGTGAAGAAAGACCACAAAGTGTGTTACTGAAGATATCACCTGTGCGTGATGTATTATGGATATGGTGCAACTCTCCGAAACTTCATGTACATAAAAAAACATTCAGGTGTAACAGTGTGAAGCCATTTCCTACTATTGTGCCCTTTGCATATGAAATAAAATGACACTTCTGCTGGAAATACTGGAAATAAATAGTGATAACTCTGGTAAACCTGTGTGAATGTGGGTTCAGTGTTTTCTTTTTTGCACTCGGAATAAAAATGTGTATTGGAGAAAATACACCAGTTATTTTCATAGTGAGAAGGCCTATGAATGATTCAGTTCCACAAGTCAAATTATTGCCCCATAAACGATGGTGGGTTTGGGTGCATGTGTGGGAGGGCGAGGCGTGATGGACTGTGATGGACTTATGTTGGCATACTTGATGTGATTTCTTCACTTGAGTAGAGAGACGCAGCTCTCACCTGAGGGCGCTTACTTGATCAACGAATTAGACCAATTAGCTGCCGGTCTCGGTTAGATCAAGCGGGTTGAATCACCAAACTGTTTAGAAAATGACGGCTGTTTGCCAGCAGCGGCGGCTCCAAATCCAATATATGCCATTCATTCAAACCCTCCACCTCTCAAACGATGGCAGTGCCTTATTCGATATATCTGTGTGTAGCCTGAATATATGTTAAGAGACTTCCAGTTAAAACCATTATCTTAACGGAAAGGTTAACACCGATATTAGGTTTGGAGAATCAACAGGACAACGGAATAATTGAACCAATTTGTTGCGTGTGTTTATGTAGGCTATTCATTATCTCATTAATGCAGATATATTTGCGACATTTTTGGTGGCACATTAAATAAACACAGCTTTCTTGAAAGACTTAGCATTCAATAGTGAATTACTTGAATCTACTGGTGAATGTTTTTCAATTTAATCCCCATCCGCTAACCTTTCACAAAGGGGGAAATGTAACCTTTCACTTTGTAATGATGTTAAATTAATTCATTAACGCAACCCATTCAACTGCGGGGCTGGAATAACCCAACGTAACACAAGTATGCTATTCTAGGTGAATAGGCTAGATTGTAAATTATTCAATCCAGCCTCATGGTTTGTAGTCCGAATAGTGCACCTTTTGATTCCTTTTAGACGAGCAGAAATTAATGCATTGGAAAACACTGTATAAATAGAATTGATAGAACGTATAGACATAGCCTAGACATTGCAATGCAATGCATAGATCCGATCCTGTCAATCCATCCACAGCAGCAGCAACACAAATCCGCCCCCCACACCCACGTGTACGCGCACAGGAGGTTGCGGGGTGTGTTGGTTTGGTGCTCTGTGTGTGTGTGTGTGTGTGTGTGTGTGTGTGTGTGTGTGTGTGTGTGTGTGTGTGTGTGTGTGTGTGTGTGTGTGTGTGTGTGTGTGTGTGTGTGTGTGTGTGTGAGGAACGGGTAGCCTATCGGACGGGCTGTGTACGTGGTGTGGGCGAGAGTGTTTATTGCGTGAGTGGATTTGGAGAGCGAGGAGCGAGCGCAGCACAAGGAGCGCACTCCAGGCGAGCATTGTAGTGTTTACACGGCGGCAGCATGGCTTCGTCTCACGGGAGATGCGACCTAAGGTTCGCCGACTGGATGTCAAGTTTACCGCAGACCATGCATACCATCCCGCTCACCAATCTGGCCATTCCCGGTAAGGTGTCGCGCCGTTTAAGTTATGCGTAAAACAACCACATTTTTTGGGTATGTGCGTTGTACGATGAGCGTTCGTGTAGAACCGTGCGCGCGATGTGTAGCCCGACGACGTTGTGTGCAGGGGAAGCAGAACAACCAAATGTATCATGTGCATGTTTTAATGCAGGCGTACGGATATAGGCAAACAATGACGGTTATATAATGTGTAGTCTAATACTGTTAGGGTGTAGAAGAGGACAGGACCTGTTGCGCCACGCGAGCAAAGCCATGTGTTTATCCTTGTCATGGTCACTCACCGTCTGTGACAAGTGCATTAAATATTTACCATTTCAAGAATAGATTGTTGAATGTCATTTACTTGTCAGGGACCGGTATGTCGTTTTGAAATTGGGTATTGAGTGGAGTGTTTTATTAATACAATTTGTCTTTCATATTTTTCATTGTATGATTGCAGATTCTGCCTCTATTGGATGTGTAAGATATAATTTCTCTCCCAAATTAGAAAGTCTGGTGTTATCACTGCAACGTTGATTGTAATAACCGGTCACTGATTTGACTTCTGGTGAAACGGCCGATTAGCAGAGGGTAAATTTAATGTCAGGGACACATTTATCATCACGTGTTTACAAAGTGACTTACAGAAAGTAATTTTATCTCTCAGTATGTCTCTCTCTCTCTCTCTCTCTCTCTCTCTCTCTCTCTCTCTCTCTCTCTCTCTCTCTCTCTCTCTCTCTCCGATCAGTCTCTCTGGGGAGATGAAATAGCTTGGCTCCGTTCTCTGATGCTTCGCCCATGCCAACATGTTGCCAATTCACAGATTTAATTACTCATCATTTAATATTTACATTTCACACTCGCACGCACGCACACTTATCGAGCATTGGTGGTGTATAATGGATGGATGTCTGGGCATGAGCTCCTATCATGATAGCACGTCTTACTGAATCACCTAGTATGTGCCATGCACGCACCAGGCCTGGAAACACTGCCTGCTCAATCTAATTAGGTACAATTACTCCTCGTTGGCCCAGAAGCCCCACATCTCAGCTGGTCTACTGTCGCTCTTCCATGGGCAAGATTTATACACACATCCTCAAATGTGTGTGTGTGTGTGTGTGTGTGTGTGTGTGTGTGTGTGTGTGTGTGTGTGTGTGTGTGTGTGTGTGTGTGTGTGTGTGTGTGTGTGTGTGTGTGTGTGTGTGTGTGTGTGTGTGTATGTGTACTTGCATCAGTCCTCTGTGTTTAGGATTACATTTAATATAATGGTTATCTCTGTGTTAGTGTGTTTTTGAGAAGTCACACATGCATAGGGTTTATTTGTAATGCTGTTACTCAATTTGTCTTAAAGGAGGCAGCAACACAAAACTCTTTTTAGCCACATGTGCATTCTTTCTCTTACCCAGAGAGATTTAATATTCATGAGGTTCAATTTCAAACAGCCGCTGGCCTGCATCCAACCATGCCTGCATTTAGTGCTTTGATGCTACATTATTCTGGAGGGAGGAGGGGATTTGGTTTGCTAACCAATAACGCCTAAATGGCTGGCACCATGACGAGTGTGTGTCTGGTGGTCTTGAAAGCTTTTTATATATACTGTAGAGATGTGTGGGTGGCCATGTTTGACGATTTCTGTCTTTTTTGTTATTTTTTATTTTTTACACTTCTTACTGCTGTATCTTAAGTGCTTTAGCATCCATTATAATGAAGACTCGTAACCTTGAGATGGCTAAATCGATATCTCTATTAGATGATGCTTTAATGGCATCCATTTTTCAGTCAGGCTTTACAACTTCATCTATCTAGCTCTATCTCTTTCTATCTCCATCAATCTCTATCCAAAGTGGGATGGGGAATACAAAGATGAATGGATGAAACGAGCGTTCTTTCCTTCTAGGTGTATCGTCGGCATATAGAGGATAACACAGCTTCAATCCAGGATGGAACATAGCCTGAAATGTGGTGCATAATCAGGCTATTCAGAAACATAATAAATAACCATTTAGAGATTGGTATATTGATGGTGCTAGAGCCGGTGGTGAAGATTGGGATGTTGGTTGTGTGGGTGGTGTTTAGAGTGGGGTACTGATCATATTTGAACCGGATACTGGTACCTGGAATTCGGGAGCAGCACTCAACCCCACCCCTTATTTCCCCTTATTTCCCCTTATTTCCCCTTATTTCCCCTTATTTCGGTACTTTACTCTTTAATATAAAAAATGTGATTTCAGTTGTTAAAAATTAATTTCAACAATCTTATTGATTCAGAACATTTTACAAACCACACAAAATAAAACCCCTCCCCCCTATCTCCCTCTACCCATCCCTACAACCTCCGGCCAGTGGGAATGCTGTCTTGTGTAGTAGCAGCGAGTGGTAGCAGCGAGTGACTCTGGTGGGGTGACGACGTATTGGGAGGGGGGTGTGACCTCTGGGGCTCTCTCTGTGACCAAGGGGCGGGAGAGAGTGGGTCTAGGTGAACTGTCAAAGAAAGCCGGAGTATGAACAACCTGACTCACAAGCTGATTACATGATAATTACAAGTTAAACAATGATAAAATATGTGTAGAACATATTATTATGTCTATAAGTCAATATTTGACAGTTGGGTGGTGTTGAGCCTCACCGATAAGCCTGGTGGTGGTCAGCACAGACATGATGGTCAGCATAGGTAGGCTATGATAGATAATCCTGCTTCCCCATGGTTCTGTCCCCATGAAACGGGCTTCTCCTGTCACACAAACCGAGCAGGGAGGTCGCCCAATGGCTCTCTGCATTCCACTGGCAGAGTGCACATGTTTGCTTCAACATTCCTGTAGCGCTAGTTAAGATGTGTTGTTAAAACCTATTCTATTTTCAAAAGGAGTTTACCGATCCAAATACTATCAAAGGGCTAATGCATTCAGCACTGCACACACACATATTTTCATGTCAAGTTTTTCAGTGAGCCTGATTACGCTTCCGAAGGCCTCCTGACGCATAGCAAAGGCTCATCGCCTTAAGGCTTCATTGGAGGTTAGCTAATTAATAATTTAACTTGTGCCAGGCAACATGGTGAAAGTATATTCCATTAACTTAAGCTGACCTATGAGGTGCAACGGAAACAAACAGAGGTTCCCTTGGGCAGCAAAGAAAAACAACCCGCTGGAAGATTTCAACCGCAAGTTTGTTCTTCCAGTGCTTTGGCTGGAATCGGTCCACTGTTCCTTCTGCCCCATAAAAAGGACGATAAACAGTCCCTCCGGATTCGGTTAACCCTGCAAATAGAAGCAGCCTTAAAGTCCAGGGACTCAAAGAGATATAGACACAGATGGACGGATGGGCTGCTAGATGAATGGACAGACAGATGGCCAGATATGTGGCTGGATAGAGAAGTGAACCTTTCAAAAGAAGATGACTAAAAATGTATATGGCTATGGCGCAGGTTTATCATGGGGGTTGGATCACTACATAGCAAGTAGGTATATATATATATATATATATATATATATATATATACTGTATATAGTTAGCTGGCAACTGAATATACAAAAAAAGATCCAGAAATGACACCCCTGTTACAGCCCTTGTAACAGGGGTATGTGCTGTTTTTTTAAGATTTTGCTTATAAAATAATGTATTCTGTGCATTATTTTATAATAATAATATATATATATATATATATATATACTGTATATAGTTAGCTGGCAACTGAATATACAAAAAAAGATCCAGAAATGACACCCCTGTTACAGCCCTTGTAACAGGGGTATGTGCTGTTTTTTTAAGATTTTGCTTATAAAATAATATTCTGTGCATATGTAAAACAAAAGTTGTGAACTCAAAAATAATTGTACTGGTTCAAAGATTGAGTTGTGCCATCAAACTCTTTTTACATTAGCACAATGGGTTTCACCAACTGCACATCCTTTAATATTGTTCCTCCAGCAACTCGTTTAATCTAAAAAATTAAAAAGTTGTGCACTCGTAGTTTGGGCTTGTTGTTAAAGGATGTGCCGATGGAGAAACCAATTGTTCTTATGTAACAGTCTGTAACTCGATCTTTGTACCAGTACGAATGAATTTCTACCATCTTTATTACAAGAACAAACTTAAAGGTATGAGAATAACCCCTTACGTTTGCAGACAAAATGGCTTCGCAGTAAGTAACTGTCATTAAGAAACATGAACTGAAAGACGGTTGTGCATTGCAGTAAGGCAACCTTTTTTTCAGTTCGTCATCAATTCAGGACCACCTCCTCATTCTCTGTGTACCTGCAAGACAGCTGGATTACTTCAATCCATGTGGCACAGTTCGTTTGAACTCATCTGTCATCCAAAGGACACCCTGATTTGTTGGGTATGGATTCTCAGCAGGCCTGGTTTCGCCTCACCACTGGTGCTTAATTGAGTTTCCAGTGGGAGGACATTTATCTTTGTTGTTGAAAAAAAAAGTTCAATATTTCCCCGTCATCGGAAGGAACCAGCAGCATGCCCCCGCAGACATTTTCTGCTTGCCTGGCTCTGCCCCGATAACACCAGGGGAGGCAAGACGTGCCGACTGATTGATTAACGGAGAGATGAGAACAGAGCTGTGTTTTTTTTAGGACCAGAAAGGTAACCGGATGCCAGAAGGAGTAGCATTGAGGAAGACACCGAGACAGACGTGTGCAGTTATCGGCCGTGTACAGTCACCTGGGGAGAGGAAGGGAGAGCAGAGGGTGACAGGGTGTCTGAGGCCACTGTGTGTCTTTCCCTCACCCTCCACCACGGAATCTATTTGACATTAGTTTATTTTTGTCGACGCCTTTTGTGACTTTACACTCTTCGTGTTCTTCCACTTACTTTCTGACATCTTGCCTCACTCTTTTATATTATTCCCTTACCAAGTTGCCTAAGTCCCTCTCTCGCTCTCTAGCTCTCACTCTCTCTCTTCTTGTGTGTGTTCTTAGCAGGCTAAAGATGGAGTGTGCTGTTTTTGGTGGTGTAATGAACGGTGAAAGCGCATTAACCAGCGGTGCTTGCTTTCTATGTAGCCTCCTGTCAAACCCATTGACTTTCAGTAAAAAATTACAGCTTCCATCACTGGGCACAGCTTGGCAAGACAGCTAAAGGTCCTTTGTGCTGCAGTCTCTTCCACCTCTATTGACTTTAGAGCAGGCCCGGATGCAGAACGGTTCTGATGGGCGGCTTTCGGGTCTCGGTGACCGCTCACCTCTTATACCATCATGTCAGCTGTTACGACTGCGGGCTTATTGACATACTCCACGCATCCCGCACTACAGAGATCAACTTTCATCAAATAAATCAGCAACGCCAGGCAGTCGACAAATTCCGCGAAACGCATTCCCTTTGATTGCGTTACTCCCTGAAGCCATCACCCAAACCAACTGGCTTTCATATCAAGGCAGGGACTATTGCTGATTATTATGATTGAATAACCAAATCGCATTGTTATTCACCCCAACAGCTGCTGCTGCTCTGATTATCCATTAATAGTGCAAGAGGTTGCGTCTCCTGGACGATTTGAACCTTCTTGGCAAAACGGTCCTCCTTTCCCTCCCTGTCCCTGCATCTCATGGTTAGGTGGCGTTGGTATGAACAAGGGATTGAAATGGGCCTTCCGATTGGGTCGCATACTGGCTACTTGATCATATGTTTGACCCTAATGATTGATAATATTATGTACGATGAATATTATTGCTGCACGCCGATTTTACTTAGAAAATAATATAATATTTTTACAATTTTCAAGCTCACAGCAGATATTATATCTTGAAGAGCTATCACTTGCATTCTCTTCTCTCTTTTGACCTATGTCAAGACAGAGCGAGAGTATGTGTCAACAATAGTCAGAAGGATTATTTGAGTATTGCAGATCTTAAGTCCATGGCCTAAATAATATAAATAATCACTTGCTCGTTGGGGAACAGCAGAACGTGTTTAGGCCGTTGAATAAATGAGGGGTCAAGGCTCTGAGTATGGAGTTCAGATTCCAAACTCAAAAGATATATAGGCTTTTCACCTTACCTAATACTACAGCCTATAGCGGAGCACATTAAACACCATACGTTAGGTCTACAGTGTTGCCAAGTGCTCGTTCAACCCCAAGGTGTTACTTACGGTAAGTCCATTTTTGACAAGCGCAAAAGCATGTTGGGTCTCAGAGGTCGGGCAGGCCCACTTATGCCACCCCTGATAGCACGGACGGGCTGCTTTTGATTCCATACCGAAACAGGAAAACTGTCCTTATTGAGAAATGTCCTTATTGAGACAGACATACCTCGTCGACCGTGTGGCAGCCATGACACTGCGGAAAGAGAAAGTCTGAGTAACTGTGATGTAATGCGTTGTTTTTGACAGAATCTATGATCCATATTTTTTATCCTGAATCTTGTTCGGTTAAAATCCCTTTTAGTTTTGTGTATCTAATTTGAAAGAAAATTTGATGAAGTGACAGATGCGGAGGGATGAATGTGTTCTTCTAATGTGCACCACTTCAACAGTCAAATTTGTTCTTGAATAAATATGATGGAATTACCAATGCCCTTGATAGAAAGAACAGATAATCAATTAGACTAAATGACTGAATCTTGGAATAACCACAATCGCGACGCCAACACAATTTTAAGTTCAAAATGGAAAATGTAGTAATGTATTATATATTGCCAACACCGATATTCTGAATGTAGAGGCAAGTTTCTTCTCCCTGAATTATTTTTTCATCCAATGATTGTGATATTGAATATCTCCTAATGTCAATGTAATACGAATCAACTCAGAAATAGGTTTTCCTGTTTTTAATTGTGTCAAAAATTGGGTTCCTTACAGCTGGTTTTGTAAAAAAAAAGAAGCAATTTAGTCTTGGCCGTTTGATCGGGGGAAGTGGCTTTTGTATGATTGTATTCGCCAATGCCCAGTCACAGTGACCTTGTTTTGATATTTCATTGCAAGGTAGAAACCATAGATGAAGAGACAAAAGCACACAGACACATTTCATTTCCCTGACAATACTTGAAGACAGGATTAATGTGTTATGCAGGGAAAATTGTGTGGGGTTTTTTTTGTCGATGATTGTGCCGCTCTCACTAGCAGTGTTAGCTTTTGAGTTTTCACGCTGCACATACTATTTGTGTATTTCTAATTTATTTTGATGCGTCAACAAATTCAACTGCAACAGCTTTCTCTGGGTTTTTCCCCCCAGAATGTTGGTCTTTTACTTGGTTGAAACAACACTGAACTAAGCCAGTACTGGGTTCACACAAAGGTTCTAGATTAGCAGCTTAGTTCTGGTAAATATCCACTGCAATCTCACAGATTGAGTCAACATCCACTCAGCACTCTCATACCACAATATACATTCACTGGAGAATATAACTTAAAATATTTATCGTATTCTTTTGTAAATAAGTGGATAATGCGTAGACGGAAAACAATTGCTAATGCTCAATTATTATTTATTAGCAATCATTCTGACTTTTTCAGTTCTCCAGGGTTGGCGATTTTAAAATAATTGTTCTGATTATAAGGTTAATTGTGGTAATTGCTTAATAGCCGCATACTTCATATATAATCACTAAAGGAAATAGCTTGGCCTCTCTGGGAGTACAATTGATGATGCAATATAATGTGCTCACCTTGTTTTAATTTAAAGGGGTAGTTCGGAATTTTGGACATAGGGCCTGATTCCCAAGTGAGCATTGGTATTCTATATCACTGGAGACAGCTTTCAACATATTTCATTCAGTCCTTCTAGTTGCAGAGTTCGCTCGTGCTAGGCTAGCGCACGTCAACGGGCAATGCTAGCCTGCTATTAAAAACAGTGTTACCCACTCCACAGTACACCCGAGGTAAATCAATTATAACGACAGACTATACATTTAAATGTCTGTTTATAGAATAATGTTAGAAATAAAACCAACCTTGCATTGCATTGCATTTTGAGGGAATTGCTGGGTCTCAGCAGCAGTGTTATATTCCTGGTAGTAGGCTACGGCAGCGGCGGACTGATACCTAGATTACCGGCTCTAGTTTTTTTACCTGCCGCTGTCATTGCTACAAAAGCGGGGTACAGTGAACGAAGGAATTCTATTAGCGTATTCAATTAACAAGATATGGACACGTTTGGAGGAGTTAGCGATGCATCTGCTTTTGAAGACGATTATGAGGAATTTGTTGTATCCAACGAACCGTACATGTACGAGCCGGTGTTTTGATGTCCAAGCCAGCAGCAACAAGCCACAGTTGAGTCCTTTCTGGATCTCGCACTGGAAATTGGTGGAAACTTTGTGTGGTGCCCATCTGTAGCGTTTATTTCTACAATTTCTAAAAGCACACTGAACCACCATGTTGCCTAGTCGTTCAATTGCGCTTCTGTCCCACGCTTCTCTGTTTACGTTCTTCTGTCGTGATTCGGTTACAAACCTAACCAGCGCATAGTAAAATCCCGCTTCTGCTGAGAAAGTAGTCCCTCGATGATTCATGCGATGCGAGGTTAGTTTTATTTCTAACATTATTCTATCAACACAGACATTTAAATCTATAGTCTGGTGTTATAATCGATTTACCTCGGGTGTACTGTGGAGTGGGTAACACTGTTTTTAATAGCAGGCTAGCATTGCCCGTTGCCGTGCGCTAGCCTAGCACGAGCGAACTCTGCAACTAGAAGGAATGAATGAAATGTGTTGAAAACTGTCTCCAGTGATATGGAATACCAATGCTCACTTGGGAATCAGGCCCTATGTCCAAAATTCCGAACTACCCCTTTAAGGAATATCAGAGTGAGAACTACTCTGATATTAATTCTAACGCATAAGGACTCAAGGCTACGAGACCAAGATATTTGACAAGGGCCAACATGTTGTTTTGAGTTGGTCCTACAGCACAATTAGTAGAGCATGGTAGCGCTGCAGGGACGAGCGGTTCTATTCCCACTGGGGCTGCTCAGGCAGAGTGTATATGTGGACATTATAAAGATTTAGTCTTTGTGTTTATCCTTTATAGTTATGGCTATTACCATTAACCCGTAAGCTATTTTGACCCTTATTCACATTATACCATTAGTTTTGTGTGTTTGAACAAGTTTTAATTTAATCTTAGCTTGTAGTGATTTGTAGTAGTAGTAGTTGTGTTGTGACACTTTATAAGATGGCCGCCAACGCTTAGAGCAGTTGATGGTCAGCGACTGAAGGATTGAGATACTGTGATGTGCACCAACAAAGAAGTAACCCTCTATTTCACTTGACCTCCCCCTATGCTTTTAACTGTACTTTTAAACGACATATCGACATATGACAGACATGGCACCTTTGAAAAAAAGTTTGTATGTGTAAAGAGGACATTTTAAATCTTTGGAAAGAAGCCTTTGCTCTCGTCTAGGTGAGGTTCATAACTGCTTTGGTCAGGGACCTATTTCATGTTTTCGTTGTGTGGGCAATCAAGCCTGGGTTTTTGCACCCAAGAGTTTAATGAGATAATAACCACACAGCAAAGGTCGGTGGAATACCGTAAGGATACGGTGCATCAGGTCAATGTAACCGAAGGCATACATAGACATGAGAGGACAAAACAAACGTAGCTGTATAATGGGCAAGGCATATTGTTTGAGAATTGCAAGGATAAAAGATGGTGTAGTGAATTGAATGTCCCTCACAGTACATGTAAGACACTTTTTATACATGGGTTTGCTGAATAATTCTTCGCTATATTCCATGTGTGATCCAAACGTTTCGAAGGTCCCTGGTTTAGTCACTGTGTGGGGCTGCTTCAGGGTTTTTTCTGTGTGTAATGATCAGGGGATGAGCAGCAGTCATTATGTCTTATTGTGGAGAGAGAAAGGGGGGAGAGATAAAGAGGGAGGGGGGGAGACTACCAGATGAACAGGTACCGTGCTGATCCCAGTGTGTTCACATTTGTTTGCTCAAGGAAAGAACGACTACCAGAGAAATGTTTCAGCACATTTCAATTCGATTTTTATATCACAGTCGGCTAGAGTTAGTCCTTGCTATCAGGTTTTGTTGTACTGGTTTTTCATTTTCAGACTGTAACTGGATAAGCCGTTAAAAAGGTTATGAATCAGGATGTTGAGAAGGGCACTTGGTTCAGCTGTGTGTAAACTTGAAGCCAAGCTATTTCCTCAAAAAAGGCTATGAGTCTTGTCATTATAACACATCGGCTGGTTTGATATGTTGTTGCCATGGCGTCCCCTGGGCATTACCAGCAAGACAACAGGTATTTGGAAAGCAATTCACCTGCAGCGAGAGGGAAAAAAAACAGCGGTCAGATAGAACCATTAGTGTCAAAGCACAATGTCATTTTTACAGGTCGATCGAGACATCATGGTAGTTTGGATTAGAGCTCAGAGAGAGATTAACATTTATCTGTGGAGGATGTTGTTTTGGAATGTATTTATATGTTCCAAATATACACTTTGCTGGTCGCACATTAAAAAAGGATAAATACAAAAACATGCATTTTTATAAAAGGCCCAGATAAGGTGCCCAGCTCAATGCAATGAGTGATAAACACCCAAACCACAACCTTTCCTCCATCCCAATGACGTCACGGCGATAATCCCTAAGGCTGTCGGCTTGAAAGAGAAATAAGTTCCTTCAGAGCCAGCTTTGAGTGATTTATTTGAATGAACTACATAAACAATTTGCTGTCAAGTCACTAACAGTACGTCTTTCGGACATTGCATGTTATACTCTGAGGTCTATGCACCAATCTGTCACCCGTTACAAAACACTGTGGCCTCCGCCCGCTACGCAACAACAATAAAATGTCTTTGAAATCAACTCTCCCATTTTTATCCGGGTGCAGAAAATGGGTCCTAAAAGAACCCATGACCTTTTGAAACAAGGTGCTGCCCGAGATGATGGCTGATGATGGCTGATAATGGCTGATAATGCCTTTAAAAGACCGATCTCTGTGTCACGGGACGGCTCAAACAAGGTGTTTTATTTCTCTTCAAGATATATCTGCTGTCGGCTTGAAAGAGCGGGAGATATATGTTTCGCTAACGTCTCTGGAGCTAAAAAAAGCCCTTCCTTCACCGGAGGGCTCCAACCTCTCTGATGCCAGAGATAACCTAAATCGAATATCACACAAAACCGTTGGTCGACAACGTTGACGGTTTTTGGTGAGATGGCCGAGGAAACCGTCTTGCTTTTTTGTGGTCTAGCACAACTTATGTTGGAAGTCCTGCTCTCGTCTCCAAGGAAGAAAGTGTAAGGTTTTTCTATTTTTGTTGGTGTGAACAAAACACATTTTTGTATTTGGAGTGAGCTGTTTCCAATGGCGGTGGGTGTAGCAGCAATGTCGCTTCGTCTTCCTGGCTGAGGTCCGAAGCCTGATCACACGAGTACGCTCATGAGTATAGCATTTTAGCACAGGTGGAAAACCTTTCTGTGGTATGCAGGAATCAATCATTATTATTGATAATCCATCATGATATTCAATGCTATCAACAATACTCCAGTGTTTACTGTTTATTCCTTGTTGCATAGCTGTGTCGTTAATGAGCAGATAAGGGTTAGGTGCCTTGCTCAATGCACCGCAAACCGAGAGCACTTCAGCAGGGAGTTAAACACCCACCACCCAGAGACGTCACGGCGATAATCCCTATCATGATCTATAACAAGGTGACCCCCCCCTCCCCTCCCCCCCTCTCGTCCACTACAGGTTCCCATGACTCTTTCAGCTTCTACATCGACGAGTCGTCCCCAGTGGGGCCGGAGCAGCCCGAGACGGTGCAGAACTTTGTGTCCGTGTTCGGAACGGTGGCCAAGAAGCTGATGAGGAAGTGGCTGGCGACGCAGACCATGAACTTCACCTGCCAGCTGGAGTCGGGCGTGCGCTTCTTCGACCTGCGCATCTCCACCAAGCCCCGTGACCCCGACAATGAGCTGTTCTTCGCCCACGGGCTCTTCAGCGCCACGGTCTGTGGAGAGAGAGAGAGAGAGAGAGCGCGTCTTAGTGCTAGATAGATGGGGCTGCTATGTGATGTATTTCCTACCTCTGTCTTTAAAGACCATCTCCCACCCCGTGTGTTACATTCACAAGTTAATCCAAATGGTGATATCTACATGTTTTAAAGGAGATTCATTATTTTGTATTGCCTTTCTCTTTTGTGTGTGTTTGTGTGTCTTGTTGATGTTGAGTGCATGTCTGTCTGTCTGTTTGTCTCGTGTGTGTGTGTGTGTGTGTGTGTGTGTGTGTGTGTGTGTGTGTGTGTGTGTGTGTGTGTGTGTGTGTGTGTGTGTGTGTGTGTGTGTGTGTGTGTGTGTGTGTGTGTGTGTGTGTGTGTGTGTGTGTGTGTGTCTGTGTGTGTGTGTCTCTAGGTCAGGGAGGGATTGGAACAGATCAGTACTTACCTGTCATCTCATGCCAGAGAGGTGGTGTTCCTGGACTTCAACCACTTCTACGGGGTGCAGAACCTCCACCATGAGAAGCTGGTCACCATGCTCAAAGACATCTTTGGAGACAAACTGTGTCCCGTCATCTTCGCTCAAGAGGTATTTATTACCCTCCCAACTTTCATTAAAGTATATTTAACAATGAAATAGAAGCTTAATCATCGCCATCATCGATGACCACAAGATTAACTCCTGCTCTAATGTTATTGGCAAATGCGTGCGCAAAACTTCCAATATTAATTTCACTAATGTGTTCTGAGGCCATTTTGATTTTGTTCCGAGTTCCCCACAGGAGAACACCTTTGTTGGGATTACTGGATTAATGGCTTCCGTGAGGTTGAACTCTCCTTATCAACCTCGTACAGTACTGCTCTCATTATTTTAATTTGGTCGGGTTCGCTTTCAAATGGTTGCCCTGCCATAGATTTCTGTAATTCATGGGGGGAAATTGAAAGAATCCTTAAATAGAGAAGCATGTAAGGGATCTTCAAAGAAGGTATACCATGGAATACATCATCGCTATTGGTGACCATGATGTCTCTAAGAAGGAAGAGGACACTCAATATTCATAAAGGCTATTACACATGCAGTTTGTGCTTCTTCTCACTCAACACAGCTTTATTGCAGCACAGTGCCTTTATTGGGCACTATGAATACAGTCCACTTTTGCAGCCAGTCATGCACCTGAGCTATGGGTACGCTGCACATGTGATTGACAGGCAAAATCGATGCCCCCCTATACCCATCAGGGAAGAGATGCCCTGGTTGGTCAGACATGAGCCGGGAGTGGCGCAACCACAACAGATTGTCTCAGCAGGCATTACACTCACTGTGACGTGACGGGTGGCTGTGGGCGTTTCGAAAAACGATTTACTCTTAAGTTGTAGCAGTTAAAACCTACCTGCAGCCCTTGTTAACATTGGATTCATTCTGGTCCAGTTGACCCTGCAGTATCTGTGGGAGAAGGAGTTCCAGGTGCTTGTGTTCTACCATCACCCGATGGCTCTGGAGGTCCCGTTCCTCTGGCCCGGCCAGATGATGCCCTCCCCCTGGGCCAACACCACCGACCCAGAGAAGCTGGTGCAGTTCCTCCAGGCCTCCATCACCGATCGCAGGTCGGTCAGCCGCCCCATGCTCTCGTTTGTTCCTTATTTTGCTTTCTATAAGCGGAGGCGATCATACATTAAATAACCGCAGATTGTAAATGTCACGCATCGCCGCGCCATGCCACGGTCTCTTTTGTCTCCATCAGCTTGTTCTTCGAGGGCTGCCTTTCTCTTGGATTTCAGTTATGTTAACTGTGCAGTCATTCAGCCCCGAGCATTGTCTGCGGATGCATGATAATCATTGAGCAGAGTAGGGGCTAGCCATCTTGCTAACCCCTGTAGTTAGGTTGTGAAAATGGGCGGCTGGAACCCAGGGCCTTTTGGCTGGAACAAAAAAGCCCCTTGCACTACATTGACCTGAACCAGTTCAGCTGGAATTCTATTATTTTATTATTTGTTGGGGTGTTGAGGGATCTCTACTCAACATGAATATACTTTATGTGTCTGTCTCTTTCCTTCTTTTTTTCTGTTAGGATACACTGTTCATTTAAATGCGTAGTTATATTTAAGAGATGATTAAATAAGGTAAGGGACAATGTACAGCGAGCTGGTCCAATATAAACCCCTATAGATAAAATATATAGGGGTTTATATATTTTAATATATATATATATATATATAAATTCCTACACCAACCTGAAGGTCCATTTGATTGGAAATACTGTAGTGTCCATAGCAACGGTTACTCATAGCAGTGGTCTGATATTCAGACAATAACAGACCGCTGAATACAATAATTGACCAATAAGAATCTAGTATTCCACAAAGCCTTGTAACAGTTATATTTAAAAGTGTTTCAATGCAAAAGAGATGACTAACCAGTCAAAGCAGCAATCATCCGGCACACACAGTGGAAAACCCTTTTTTGGGGTTCCCAGATGTAATGAGAAATGGAAATCTGAGCACATTGGCAATATAACAATGTTGTTTAGTCACGCTCCAGTTTAAACCCAATCAGCAACAGAACACATAACAACACGTGTGGAACGCAACTCAGAACGACACAAATTCCGTTGAAGTATTCCTGAAATGGGAAGCTTGTCCTTTGCTGCAATGGTGTGGGCGTGGTAAGATAGCGTTTATGATGCGTTGCCTTGCCCTTTAAGAGAAGCCCGGTCAATGGAAGAGCGGAAGAGGTGAAGGGAAGGGCAGAGTGTGTAATGTTGTGCATTTCCTCTGCAGGAGGAAGGGCACCTTCTTTGTTTCCCAGGTGGTGCTGACCCCCAAAGCCAGCACCGTGATGAAAGGAGTGGCCAGCGGTCTGAGGGAAACCATCACAGAGAGGTGTGTGTGTGTGTGTGTGTGTGTGTGTGTGTGTGTGTGTGTGTGTGTGTGTGTGTGTGTGTGTGTGTGTGTGTGTGTGTGTGTGTGTGTGTGTGTGTGTGTGTGTGTGTGTGTGTGTGTGTGTGTGTGTGTGTGTGTGTGCATTTGCTTTTCATGTTGGATGTGACCGATGAGACATTGATGCACATTGATAATGCTAAATGTACAATTGGACGCACACACACACACACACGCCTACACACAGAGACACAGACACAGACAGACAAATGAGCCACATAAACCTAAAGACACGGCAGTAGGAATCTCCTCACAAACAACACCCACCTCATGCGGGCTTTCAGCAGAAGCAGAAAAAATAATTAGACCCTCCAATTCTCTCTAGTGCTGCCGCGCCCAATTTTAGTTCAATCTCCGTTTGTTCGCTACTCTTAGTGTTACCAGTCGGTTGAAAGCCTAAACAGTAAAGCCGCCAATTTGACGGGATGAATAATTCATACTAAGAACCGCCACAGTGTCTTGCACATATTTTTTTTCCCGTTCTTTGTGCGGGTTTATTTATTTATTTAGTAATCGTCCTGATTATTCTGCCAGTGTAAAAGGCGAGACAAGCAGACAGCGCTTAAGAGCCCAGCCGCGATACACGTGGCGCACACACGCTGTGTGCGTGTCCTTCAGTTTCAAAGACGCCTCTGCCCTGCCCTGTTCTTCAACACATGTCATCGTGCCAGACAGCCCCGGCAGGGTTTAGTCCTGCCTAGTCCCCGACTATGGCAAATATCTCCCATTGGCCGACTCTGGTATGGCAGTTCAATCACCATTGCTGAGCAGCATTGTGCTCTGGGTGCTTATACGCCCGGTCCCGCACGCTGACAATGACATATGGAGAGCACATCCATGCGTTTCGCACACGCTCGCGTACGCATTTCTAGTTTCCCGGTGATCGAGTTCACATAGAAACTGTATTTCCGCTGGTAGCTGGCTTCATCAATGAAGCCGGCGTAGCAGCAGCCTCATTGATGAAGACACTTGTCCATCTGGCCCGTCTGTCCGTCCGCCTTCACATGCTGTGCCCTCCATCCTCAACCCCCCTCCCTACCCCCTCCCTCCCAGGGCCCTGCCGGGCATGATGCAGTGGATCCGGTCCCAGCGGCCGGGCGAGAACGGCATCAACATCATCACGGCGGACTTCGTGGAGCTGGGGGAGTTCATCAGCGCCGTCATCACGCTCAACTATCACCTGGACGATGAGGATGACTACGCCACCTGAGAGCTGCCGCCCGAGGGCTCTTCTCTCTCTCTCTCTTGTCTGTTAGGGGGGGGGGGGAAGGGGGGATTTTTGCAAAAGGAAGGAGTCTAGGGGATGAGGCTCGCTCGCCACTCCTGTGGTGTTATTTAGGGCGATGGGGGACAAGGAGGATCCCCGCGGCCCTTGGGGGTCGGAGGGGCAGGGGGCGGATTGTAGTAGGCTAGCCGTAGAAGTCGTCATCGTCGTTGTAGTTGTTGAGGGCGGGGTTGATTGGGGGGGCGGGCGTCGTAGCAGATGGCTTGAGTTTTAGCTTCAATGGCAGGAGTTGGTTATTAGGTTTTGTTTCTTTTCTGTTTTGGTGTAAAAAAAAAAAAAAGGATGTCGCTTTTGTTTACGTCACTCCACATACGCTGTGAATAGAACGATTTCATCCAACAATCTAATCAGTGTTTTGAAGTCTTGCAACTTTAATGCAGATTATTATATATACATATAGGAATACGCAGTATTTGCATCGTTAACAGCATTTCAAATCACCACCGCGACAAAGTGGAAGTATAGTGCTCTTGATCATGATGCATCGCACTTCAGAGATGTGTTCTGTTTTGTAAGGAGCCGTTGTAAGGGCGCTAAATGATAGCATTTAATGATTTGGTTTATATAGATTCCTGCTTGAAGCACTAAAGGCCTTTCTAAAAAAAAGCCTTGAGCAGTTCAGCTGCATAACAAGTTTAAGAAATTTCTTCCATTTGCCTAATGTCTTCAGTTTAGCTGAAAATCCCCATACAAATAACATCAATCTAGAATGGATTCAACTCCTTGTTTTTTAATATAACGGTAAGTGAGTATTTACATACCGATACGATAAAAGATATGGACCCTTTTGATTCCTTTTTAAATCATTAATATTGAGCCAGGAAACGACCTAAGCAGTTAGAGGCCAGGACCAGGAGATGGTCCAGACATTAATCAGATGGCTGTGTATCGTCTGAGACACTGATTCAACCGCCCTTTTCAAAGACATTGCGTTGTGGAGCGGATGTCAACAGGGAGAAAGGACTGGGTTGATATATTCCTCTCACACATAACGAACACACCAAGGTGGTATATTTTAAACGTTGTAGTGCACCCACACATATAGTTTGTATTCTTTGTATGCACATTTAAAACGTCAAAGCTCTTTTATTCAATATTTCTGTTAGGATGTGTACAGATAAAATATTACATTTGAGCTTAATTTGGGCATCTATGGGCCAAACGATAGCAGAAGGTGTAATTTTTCTTCTCGGCATGTGTGTATTGAAACCAATTGCTGAATTTACTGCTGTGCCATTGGTCTGCATCACATTTCTGAATGTTTCTTTTAAAGATTTGTCAAGTCTTTCAATCGAGAATGTTACGAAAACAATGGTCACTGTCAAAAAATCACTAAAACTGACTTTTTGTTGTTTTTCTGAAATGCACATACCACATTCATTAAAGATGTAGTGGTTTTTGCAGCTGTTTGATGTCTGCCTATAGGTGTTTCATATTCACATATGTTATTCCACTAAACCTGCACCAAGTACAATACGACTATTTATATTATATATATGTTTTAAAAATAAGTTCCTAACAAACTGAATTTATTCTGCTTTATAGATATTTGTTTTACTTCTAGAAAGGGAACCATATTGTCACCACATGTTACATGTTACATCTTATGCAAATGGGAGACGGAAATCCCTCACAAGCATTTTTGGCAGAGAATGTACTTTGTGCACATGTTGTTTATCAGTTTATCAATGTTATAGATGGAAATGTAAATGTGTTTTAGAAATCCTTGGATGTACAGTATGTATGTCACATGGGTTCAATGTGCCATTTCTGATTCAAGTGATTGGCTGACTGAGCACTGACCACAGATTTATCTTTGATTCTTTGTAGAATACAATTACGTTAAGATTGAAAACTTGAAGCGTGACGCTAGCTTTTTTAATGTTGTTGTCTATATACGTCAAAAAATGTTTTATATTATGAAAAGTTTGTAAATACTTAAAGGGCAAAGTAATTTACTGCCAGAAAATATATATTATTTGCTGTATATAACTGCCAATAGCCTTCCCAAACTGTACTTTTGTTGAAAAATAATTATCCTCTTTTTCCACTGTTGTTTTTTTCTGCATAGAACCAGACGTATCTGCCCTACATTCATGTCGATTCGACTTAAAGATGAATTTACATTGGTGTCTCGTCTGCAAAAAATGTGCAACTGTGGTAACACTTGTACAATAAGAGTACATTAATTAACCTCAGTTAATACAGTAATAAGCATCAACTCACAGTTAAATAAGAGCTAACTAATGTGTCTAGTTATCATTTGCTAATGGTGTTCATGCAAACTAAGTTAACATGAACACCTTTAGCAACAGGATTATGGTTGCGGTTAACCCTAACTCTTATGCCAAGGCTATATAATTAACCAATATCACACAGAAAGTGATGTGCGACAATCGATTATGATTCATTTATTCAATCATTTATTTTGCTCCACCAACACAAGTAGTTGCATATCTGGCCTGGACTGCATTGTTGCCAAGCTTCACAAATAAATCTGCACACTAGCTTGCTACTTTGGGTAGGTCTATATATTGCCGCAGGCCAGCTACTTTGGGTCATGTCGATTTATCTGTAGGTTTCCATTCACTGTTCAACCAGTTTACGGGCGCCGTGTGTGATTCCGGAGAGTTAAAATCGAACGGCCATCAAAGTAATTAATTGTTATTTGAAACACTGAAAAGCAGAGTGATAGATATAATATCATATAATAATATACATTAGTCCCAACAATGTTGTACTCTATTTCAGCAGTCATGGAATGCCTCTTATCCAATCAAATTACTTGGTCGAACTAACTGTTGTATATTAATGCTTATTACTGCATTAACTAATGTTAATTTATTGTACCCTTATTGTTAATGAATTAATGTTACCACATTATGAAGGAACATTTAGTCCCCATTACTCCTATATGTTGGTCTGCTAACCCTGTGAAGATGAAGAAACCAAAATTCCATTCATATGTGAAAAGGTTATTAAGCTGTGTAGTGAGTGAGTGTCCAACCTGTTGTCTCTGATGCTTCAACGTGCCTGTATCTTCCATTTCTGATGGGTCATTTACTGTTACTGTAGAGGTCAAACCTATGTTTGTTACAATAAAAGTGACTGTTGTAAGTGGAAAATGAAAAATAAATAGAGAGAACACAAAAGATTCTATGTCCATGTTTATTGGCCAACCTTTAATGGGAGACTGTGTCGTTTTGTTTACCCCGACAACTGGTACTTTTCAGAGTCTGTTGTATTTTATTCACTGCAAATTTCCTGTGTTATATGCAACATTGATCCAACACCTTCTCAGACATTGCCTTCAATAAATACACACATTTTTTTTACCTAAATAAAGTAAAAAAGCTATACCATTTTTTTCCCTCTTCAACACCTAAAGAGTGTGTTCACCAAGGGAGCTCATTCTGGTCACCGTGGTAACGGCGTTGAGCAACAGCCCACGGTGACCTTGGAAGGGAATGTGTTTTAGCGGATTGGCAGTCTGGCCTCTGTAGCACTCACACTATTCGGTTCCCTGACCGGCTGAGATATTTACCATCTAAGGACGATCATAGCCAACAATGCCCGCACTGGGATGACAGTGACCTCTGTGGGTCAACAGTGTTTGTGTGAGGTGGTGGTCTACTCAATAAGGAGAGCATGCCGTTGAGGAGGTACTTAGCTGTACTACAGCTGCGTGCAGTGAATCATTCCAAGATACATTCCCACCTCTATACACACACACACACACACACACACCTGTTAAGGTACTGTATGTGATTACTTAGTAAAGCAGTGTGCAGTGTGCACCCGTCTAGTTGCCTGGATTTTTGTATAATTTTTGTGTGTGTATATATATATATATATATATATATATAGACTTAGGGTTCTATTGATGTGTAATATGCAGACAACGCAGTGCCGCCGCTCCCATAACGCGCACTACGCGCTGCGCGTAGGGCCTCAAGTCCTGAGGGCCCCCCCAAAAAAAAATAAAAAATAAAAAATAAAAAAAATTCTTACTTGTATACTTCTGGTTTTAAGTTTGTATTTATGGATAACTATTTAATTTAAAAGATTTTTTTTTTTTTTTCATGTTTTTTCCATGTTGACCAAAAAAAAACGACAGTGCCACCCCTGTCTAAGTTTTGTGCGGGGATCCAAAATTGAGCTGTTTAAAGTGTTAACCTCCGACCTTAACAATCCACCAACATGACACCGGACATAGGCATCACGAAGGTTATACTTGACTTTATAATTCACATGAAATAGATATATGAGTCTTCCAACAGAAGACATCAACCAGACTTGAACCCCGGTCTCCAGGGGGTTAGGCAGAGTGCACTCCACTGCACCACTGAGGTGATGACATTACACAATAATCAATCATCAATAAAGAGGATATACATGACATTAAAATGTATGTGTGTATTTCTATTATTTTCCTTATGTTTTTTTTCATGACGACCAATAAAAAACGACAGTGTTACCCCTTATGTTTTATTTGACAAAGACAACAGTGTTACCCCTTATGTTTTATTTGACAAAGACAACAGTGTTACCCCTTATGTTTTATTTGACAAAGACAACAGTGTTACCCCTTATGTTTTTTTCATGACGACCAATAAAAAACAACAGTGTTACCCCTTATGTTTTTTTTCATGACGACCAATAAAAAACAACAGTGTTACCCCTTATGGTTTTTTTCATGACGACCAATAAAAAACAACAGTGTTACCCCCTATGTTTTATTGGATAAATATAGACCCTTATGTTTATTTCATGACAGCCGATAAAAAACGACAGTTACCCCTCATGTTTTTTCCATGTTGACCAAAATAAAAAGACAGTGCCACCCCTGTCTACGTTTTTGCGGGGATCCAAAAATAAGCTGTTTAAAGTGTTAACCTCCGACCTTAACAATGCACCGGACATAGGCATCACGAAGGTTATACTTGACTTTATAATTCACATGAAATAGATATGAGTCTTCCAACAGAAGACATCAACCGGACTTGAACCCCGGTCTCCAGGGGGTTAGGCAGAGTGTACTCCACTGCACCACTGAGGCGATGACATTACACAATTATCAATCATCAATAAAGACGACCAATAAAAAACAAGTGTTACCCCTTATGTTTTTTTTCATGACGACCAATAAAAACAACAGTGTTACCCCTTATGTTTTTTTTCTTGACGACCAATAAAAAACGACAGTGTTACCCCTTATGTTTTTTTTCATGAAGACCAATAAAAACATCAGTGTTACCCCTTAGGTTTTTTTTCATGACGACCAATAAAAAAACACAGTGATACCCCTTATGTTTTTTTTTCATGACGACCAATAAAAAAACACAGTGTTACCCCTTATGTTTTTTTTCATGACGACCAATAAAAAACATGAGTGTTAC
>NC_082387.1:17197172-17202172 GCF_031168955.1 Gadus macrocephalus
CCCACAAACCCACCCACACAAACACACACACACACACACACATTTAAAAAAAAAAATCACAAACACACATACATATACACGTATATACACACACACATCTTTCTATCTATATATATATATATATATATATATATATATATATATATTTATTTATTTTAAATATATTTTTTATATTTATAGATGTATATAGAATTTATCATGTTAATAATTCATTTTAATTACTTTAATTTTCCAGGCGATGGCAAGAATGACATTCCATTATTATTGAAAATTGAAGTCGAGGGAGGCCTGCACATCACAAGGATGTACAACCTCTCTGAACCGGCCAAGAACTTGATAGCCTACTCCGACTGGGCAGACTCTGTGATATCCTTTCCCGTGGTCATAAAGCAAAAGGTCAGAAGTTAAATGCAACTAAAACAACTATAACATTTGTAATATTCTGTTATATTTGTAATATTTGTTTTGGGAACATATATCCCCAACAAATATCACAAAACTGTATGTTTGACAAAACTGTAATGAATTCCTCATTTTATCACACTGGATTCCAAGCCTGTATTTGTACTCTAAGATAATCAAACGAGTTTCCCACACTTTCTGCTACGATACCCAAATGTTCCCGTCTCGTCTCGCTGAAACACATCTCTACACGCTAACCACCAGCTTCGGCCAATGTTCGAGCTGGTGAAGGAAGTGCCATGTGCTGGGGTGAAGAAGCTCCACCTGCGCATGGCCATAGAGCAGTATGATGCAGAGACACACCCCTGCCACTGCCAGCCCTGCTGGAACAACGGCCTGCCGGTCCGGGAAGGCTCTAAGTGTACATGCGTCTGCAAGCCGGGGACCTCGGGCTTTGGCTGTCAAACTGGCAGCGAATTGGAGGGCCAGCAGGGTAATTTATTTTCTTTCTTAGTGTGTACTTTCTTTCATAAACATACATTTTAATCCTTAATTCATTTTTTTTATGCATATACAGTATATTTCAAGATACTCATAGACGCCTTACAATCGCGACAAAATACAAGAGTAGAAAAGCATCAAATATCGATAAAAGGTCAAGTTAAAACATTTAAAAGCGCACAAAGTAAGGTGCAGAAAGAGAGACGAGAAGTTGACACACTTTTGACTTTAAAGGGGTTTTATAAATGACGTTTTTAGATGATCTCAAAGAAAGGTGGTAAAAAAAACACCCTCAGGTCTAGTGAGGAACTTTCTGTTCCCAGGGTTCAAACGGAGCACAGCTTTGAGTTGTTATGTAGAAACTTCCAGAACATCTGAAATCGGCCTCAACAGCTTAAATCCACACTAAATCATGTCCCTTCTGCTCTGCATTCATGAGATATTTATTATGTATTGTACATTCATCTTTAAATGATGATATCAAAAATAATATTCCTTTAAATATTTTTCAAAAAGTGATTCCTGCTGATGCAAACAACATTGAATGACCACATGTGTTTGAAGTTCGTATAATTACCTTGTATTGTTTGAGCATCTTGCCTTGCCCTACAAGAGAAATAGGACTGTATATAGGACGATTTTAGACTAGATTGGTTATAATATTATATTAACATCACACACACACACGCACACACACACACACACACACACACACACACACACACACACACACACACACACACACACACACACACACACACACACACACACACACACACAATAACACACACACACACACACACAATAAAAATTTCTCTCTTCTTGCTGGGAAGGAGTGATCCACGGCAGTTGGT
Organism: Gadus macrocephalus; assembly: GCF_031168955.1. NCBI lineage: Eukaryota > Metazoa > Chordata > Actinopteri > Gadiformes > Gadidae > Gadus > Gadus macrocephalus. The sequence goes on from NC_082387.1 coordinate 17,198,930, forward strand.
CCTGTTGGTCTCAGTGGACCTCATGTTCTGGGAATCGAAGGTCACGGTCCAGGGTGTGCTCCAACCCCAGTCCGCTGAACGGTGGTCTTCAATGTATCGGTGAGGCTTCTGAGAGGTCTGAGTGTGTGGACCAAGATCTAGAGTATTTCAGGTAAGCACAACCTTTAGTATTTTCTTATTGTATGTCATACAGGGAAGTAGCGGTGCATCCTATATATGTGTGTTTGTGTGTGTGTTCTCATTCTCAGGACCCAGGAGCCAGAGTGCTTTGACTTTTCAATGCCACCAAAACAGAAGTGTGGCCCACCACCTGTTTTAATAAATGGCTTTGTTTTGGTAAATATGTTTTTACCATATCACGCTAACTCAATTATATTCAGTTTGTGGAATGTGTGATTTGCTAATTACATGAATTTGTGTTATGGTATTTAATGGGAACCCAAAAGAAAAAGAAAACACTGCCTTGTATTTGGTGCTGCAGGATCCTAAGGATGTGTACCTTGTGGGAAAGAAACTGGAGTACAGATGCATTACCGGATACCATTTGGTGGGTAACGCTATCATAGAATGTATGGAGGATCAGACATGGTCCCAGCGTCCAGGCACGTGTGAAGGTAAGTGCCGAAGCCCGGTAAACCTTTCTTTTACCAACATTAAAAAGGGCTTCTTAACTGGCACTATTTCACTTTTGTAACACAACTAACTACGCCAGTCTCCGGATTTAAACACACCCATTCACGAGTCAATCCATACAGGGATTGTTTCTTCTTACTGCACTCTGAAAATGATGTTGCTAAAAACTGTAGCTACAACTCAAGCCACTAGGGGCTGCTAATGGGAACACGGAGTGAGTGCAGCATTAAATTAAGTTAATGTGTTGGATCATTACGGATGGTGACCTTTATGAGCTAAATGTAATAATCAAATCTAATAATCTGCTAATAATCTGCAGCATAGTGATTTAATACTTGACAGGTGCATCCTATGACCAAGGATGAGATTTTCCTCTTTTTTCTTCTATTTCCTTATTTTTCAGCCTCAAATTGCGTGGCTGCAGTCCTCACTGAGGGTGTCATGGCCTCTCCATTGAAAGGACTCTACCGCATTGGGGAGAAGGTGACCCTGTCCTGCCCACCAGGCAAGCAGATACTGGGGGAGACGGAGATGATCTGTGACCCCAGTCTGCTCTTCTCACCCAGCCCAGAAAGCGTCCGCTGTATCGAGGGTATGACTCATTCTTACAACATTTATTTAAATCATTATAGAATATAGAATGTATAGGAAAATAAAATAAATTAAATTTATTAGAAAATGTATTGTTTTAATGACATCCATTCCAAAATGTTCTATTATTGCTAGTTAATATGTTTTCTTATCTTAACTTGAATGATAATCGGTTCGGGTTCCAAATCCACACTCTTTTCCTCATATATATGTTGAGATCACAGGGGGAAACCAAATGTGACAAAACATATTTATGCTTATGCATATTATTTTTAATACAGGGACCATTGTGACAGCTAGAGCCGCTACTGCACAATGTCAACCATGGGAGAAGTCTTCCAGAGGCAAATGTGTCTGCCGGTTCCCCTATGAGTGCATGTGTGTTAAGTCGTTCACTATCACTCATCAAACCTTTGTCTCTGAAACATTCTCCATCGTGCAACATTGTTCGATTGGTTGACCACAGGTTGTACTTTGATTAGTTGTACTTGTGCTCTCAGGCCTTCCCTAGAAGTGTGTGCCGCCCTTACTCAGAGAGGGCCTGTTCTGCTGAGCGTATGCAAACTGCACGCCTTGCAGTGTCTCGGCAAGAACCACACTCTGATCGAGAACAGTTTCTGCGAGTGGCCGGTGAGGGATACCGCAGACGCTTGTGGCAGCTGTGGCATTTGGGAGGCCTGTAATGGTAAGTCTCATTTTTAGAAACGGGAGGTTGTGGATGGAGTGGTTGAAGGGAGGAGGAATATTCTTTTGATAGGCTAAAAACATATGTCAATCAATAAATACATAAATAAATAACTTAATATGACTTCATCGAACAGAGAAAGACAGCAAACAGTCAATCGGTCAGTCAACTACAACTTCTTTTACTGCAAATTAATTAATGTAATAATAAGCATTATGTTGCAATTAATGATTAGTTTACTAGTAATCTAGTAGTCATTTACTAATGGAGTTCATGTGTGTTCAAGTTTACTAATGGTGTTCATGTTTACTTATGGTGTTCATGTTAACTCATGGTATTAACGTATACATTTTGTAATAGGTTTATGCTTCACCGTAACCCTAACCCAAACCCCTACCCAATGCTAATGCAAATTCTATATAATAATGCTTCTTTCTGCAATAACTAATGTTAATTAATGGTTAATAATGTATCCTAATTGTTAAGTGTTACCTTATTGTTGTTGTTTTTTACAGATCAGACCAACACGTGCCGCTGCAAGGAGGCATCAGAGTGCTTGGGTCACGAGGTCAGTGTGTGTGCGCTCGTCGGAGACGATGACAGCACACCTGCTGCCACTATGAGCGAGTGTGAGGCGGGCCGTCGGAGGTGTACCGGGGAGAAAGTAACGGTCCTCAGCCTGCAGCCCTGTGGCCCCATGTGAAGCTGTCTGGTTCTCATTTGTGTTATTCCATTACTTCTATTTCACATATGTGTTCCTCGACACACACACACACAATTGATGATGCATGCCAATGTATGAGGATCGATGCTAACAACAAGGATTAATAAAGAAAAACTGCCATGCTGCAACATTTATTCCCTATTATTGCCTTATTTTTGCTATGTAGCAGCTATTTTTGTTTCACCCAGTTGGCTCATACTTGAAAAGCAGAAAGATATATATATATATATACAGTATATCGTAGGTTTAGAGTAATACAACTAAAGTGTGTCTCAATAAATAAAAGGCATGGTAATGTTGGAGAGAGAATGCGGCGGTGTGAACGCTTCCTCTCCTGACTAAGCTAGACATGGCTCGGCCTGCCAACTGAAGACCCTGCTGACACACAATTTCTGCCTCTGGCTCGCCGCCTGTTTGCTTTGTGTGTGTGTGTGTGTGTGTGTGTATGCGTGTTGGTGTTTGTGTGTGTGTTTATTTGTGTGTGTGCTTGTGCATGCGTGTGCGCATGTGTGTGAGCATGTGTGTGTGCATGTGTTTGTGTGTAGATGTATGCATACGAGTGTGTTAAACGTCCTTGTATGTACTTGTTTGAGTGCATGTGAGTTCTTGT
>NC_082387.1:17207172-17216712 GCF_031168955.1 Gadus macrocephalus
TCTCGTCGATTCTACAAATGCTGAAACATAAGCAAACCACTAGCCTGGCTAACGCCAGACTTTATCTCAATCTACATTGAGAAGAGGTCTGGGAACCACACATTAATTTTCTCGTATTTGAGGCGTGGTTTACGATTGCCCGGAGCCGTTTATTGGGCGCTACGAATGTCTATCATATGAGTCTGTACGTAGCTCATAGCCAATCATATCAATTGTACCAGATGACGTATGTAGAGCGACAGAAATTCGATGAGGAAGACGACGATGGGTGTATCGCTTAGACGTCGTCATCGTCTTGCCGTCCCTCCCCGTTCTGTGATTGGTTCCCTTTCTCAGACGAAAATCGGATCCGTGGAATCCAGGCAGCATGGGTATACCCAGGATAGCAAACCACGGAGGTGAAGGGAAATTCTTAACTTGAAAGGAATCTTTTTAAATGAAGGACGCCACGGCTTGCTGTCTCTGCCGCCAGGTAGTACTGTCTCTCTACTGGTGGGGAGTACTGCCAGGGAGTACTGTCTCTCTCCCACCAGGGAGCACTGTCTCTTTACCGCCAGGGAGTACTGTCTCTCTCCCACCAGGGAGCACTGTCTCTTTACCGCCAGGGAGTACTGTCTCTCTCCCACCAGGGAGCACTGTCTCTTTACCGCCAGGGAGTTCTCTCTCTCTCTCCCAACAGGGAGTACTCTCTCTCTCCCACCAGGGAGTACTTTCTCTCTACCGTCAGGGAGTACTTTCTCTCTCCCACCTTGGAGTACTGTCTCTTTACTTCCAGGGAATTCTCTCTCTCTTCTGCCAGGGAGTACTGTCTCTCCAGTGCCAGGGAGTACTGTCTCTCTACTACCAGGGAGTATTGTCTTTCTACTGGCAGGGAGTACTGTCTCTCTACTGGCAGGGAGTACTGTCTCTCGACCACCAGGGCGTACTGTCTCTCCAGTGCCAGGGAGTACTGGTCTCTCTACTACCAGGGAGTACTGTCTCTCTACTACCAGGGAGTACTGTCTCTCTACTACCAGGGAGTACTGTCTCTCTACTGCCAGCGAGTACTGTCTCTCTCCCACCATGGAGTACTGTCTCTCTCCCACCAGCGAGTACTGTCTCTCTCCCACCATGGAGCACTGTGGTGTGAGTGTAAACAACCTGCCGTGGTTAGTGCTTCTATCCACTTGTTCTTTTGAAACCCTTTTACTGGAAATGAATGGAAAAGATTTAGCGTTTTCCAAGCACTACCTCGGTTTATGTGAACAAACATCGGATATCGGTCATCAGGGTATCGACGTATTTTATCAAGCATGGGATTAAGTTATTTTTTCGGGCCTCCTGTAGATTGTATTAATAACAATAGTTACATCATCATCCTTTAATGGAATATCGAAACCAATTCAGGCACACATTAGCAGTTTAAGTTCAAACATTAGATGGAGGAAGATGGGTGGAGTGGGTGTGTGTGTGTCCATGTGAAAATATGTGTGTGTGTGTGTGTGTGTGTGTGTGTGTGTGTGTGTGTGTGTGTGTGTGTGTGTGTGTGTGTGTGTGTGTGTGTGTGTGTGTGTGTGTGTGTGTGTGTGTGTGTGTGTGTGTGTGTGTGTGTGTGTGTGTGTGTGTGTGTGTGTGTGTGTGTGTCTGCGTGTGTTAGGGCTGGGGGGGCATTTTCAGTGGAGCTGATGTGGTCCAGTGCTTCTTGTCCATGATTGAAACTTAAGAACAAATTAGCTGTTTCTCAAGCGACAGTAAGAGAAAATGCATCCAATGCTGTACCAGGCAATGCCGGGGAAACTAGTGTAATTACACGTAAGTGTAAAATTAAAGTCTATGCACGTGGGGAAGGGGAGAATGCCTTTCATACAATGTGCTTGGTTTTCTTCTGGGATACAAATAAATACAAAGACATTATCTTGTTTAATGGCTTGGCTCCTACACACACCACACCATACTGTGAGATGCATGGTGTTCTCAGACGAGAGGGGACCAGGCATGTTCCATATGTGTCTGTGGAAAGTTTGTCACGCATGCATAGCTCAGTGGCTCCCTGCCATGTGATGCAAACACTTTTCATCATGCATGTAACACACCACGAAGGACGCGTGCACACACACATACACACACACACACACACACACACACACACACACACACCACACACACACATTCTAAAGCCACTCAGAGCATGCAAAGGGGAATGAATTATTAAATGAATGTATTTGGTTGTACAGGAAAGCGAAGCAGAGTAGGGAGTCATGTGATCACTTAATGTCACGGGTAATGTGAGAAAGTAGGCAAACAGTGTAAGACGATAATGTCAATATTATATCCGTAGGAGTTGTGAGTCTGTCACATGCAGGATAAAGACGTGAACATAATGTAACCCAAACACTATTTGTACCACTCTGTGTGTACAAACTGTTGTTTCTAGGGTAGTACCATCCTTTTTAGAATAAATGCTGTTATCCTGATAACTCCTGACTTTTTTTAGTCAGGCTGTTGCTGTTTAACTTGCATTATAATCAATTTGGTGAGGGGCTCGTGGGGACTGCTGTAAAAATGTACACATTTACACACACAGACAGAGAGAGAGAGAGAGAGAGAGAGAGAGAGAGAGAGAGAGAGAGAGAGAGAGAGAGAGAGAGAGAGAGAGAGAGAGAGAGAGAGAGAGAGAGAGAGAGAGAGAGAGAGAGAGAGAGAGAGAGAGCGAGAGAGGAAGAGACAAACAAACACACACACACACACACACACACACACACACACACACACACACACACACACAGGGACACAGGAAAACAAACACGCACACACATATCTGCTAAAACGATGTGGTCGTTTGTTATGAACTCACTGTACTTCATATTCGAAATACAGTTCATTAAACACATTGCAGAATAAAGAAATTCATTGCATGTCGTTTAAAAAATGCTTACAATCTGTAAAACGCATGTGCCGTTAGCTTTATTCGTATAGCCAAAGTCTTGTCTTTAGCAAAGACAAACTTGGCCGCAGAGGGGCGGTTTGGCGTTTCAGCAACATGGCCAGCTTGTTCCATCTGCGTAATGATGCACTTACCCCGAGATCAGGGAGAGACTCTGGTGCGCTGCTCTCGCCATTTCGCAGCCTTTATTTCGGGTCTTGAGCATGTCGGCCCGTAAGGCGGGACAATCCACTGTTATTTCACCGATGGAAATGACAAGCTCACGATACAGAGCCACGAGAGTGTTGAATTCTTGGACGATCTGCAAGATAAGGTCATTGAGGAAAAACTAAAGTTAAGGAAAGAACCTTATAAGAACATGCTTCTGTACAAAGTACTAAACAGCCCTTTGCATAACTTAGGACTTCAGTAAAACATGCTCACTCCTTATACCGTAGAGTGATTGAGAACATGTTTTGTTGGGCCAACTATTAAATGAAACTCATGACAACGACCTATACCCGCACACAGATTAAATAAAAATGAGAAATCTGCATTCATACAAAAAAACAACCAGCGCTGACATCACAATATCCTGCCACAGTAGGGGCTATTGGCTTTCTGAGGCCTACTCAGAGTGACTGTTGAAAGAATGGATTTTTTTATTTATGATGGCCCATTATGCTAAGTTTGGTTGTTTGCTCGGGCTAAAACCCCCTGCCGCTGGGACGCGCGTCCCGCTCGGTGTGTGCGAGTCAAACACGGGATGCCATCATCCCGCGGACCGCGGCGCCCGGTGACGTCCGTGGACGCATGAAGAGGTAAAGTATGGCCATAATAACAGCAGCAGCACTGGATGTCCAGTCATCGCTATATCCCAGGCAAAAACATTAAGGCTTCACAAAAAAAAAATCCGATTGAAGAACAATTGAATCCTTTCTGGCGCTCATAATGAAGGATGCCCTCGTCTTTTTCTTATTGAATCGGTCGTTTTAAATAAACAAAACATGCTGTGGTTTTTCTGCCTTGCACGCAAAGGGATAGTGGATCGAACTATAGAACAAAGAGGGATAATATCCTAACAGACCCCAATCTAGCAGAGACCCCCCACCCCCCTCCATGCAGGCATAAAGGTGTCGCAAACCTACCATCCTGCAGTCGGCCACGGCGCGCTGGGCTCTGCGGCTGCTCTCGGTGCTCTCCCGCCTCTCCGGCTCGCGGTGAGCAGCGGGCTTGCCGATCTGGAAAATGTTCCCGGCAGATCTGGGGCGGTTTTTGCGCCCATTCGGTGCAGAACTCATGCATACACATCCACTAATAAAACAGCTCTAACGCAGAACGCCTTGCCTGATGTCGAAATCTCAGCCCCTTCCTTCCTTCAACACGCTTCCTTCCCCTCTCCTCGACTCCCGTTTTTTCTCCACGCAGCACCACGGCTCTTCTACGTTTGACGATCGATGCAGGTCCCACCACCACTACTACAGCGATCGAGGTTTAAATACACGCGTGTTGGTGTTCCGTCAGGTGCCTCCTGCGCTCCCGTCGATCGGGGTTCTACTGTGGCGGTCCAAGACGCAGACAAGCCTCAGCGCGCAGAAGTGAGCGCATCTATGCTGGATTTGCGAACGGGGGTTGCGAGTCACCTTCTCCTCTCTCCTCTCTCTACAGCAGACGGTTATGAAGCCTGCTGCTGCCTGCTGCTGCACACCCAGCCCGGAGTCCGGCTAGCTCAGATGTCTTTTCTGACGCACCGATGCCGTGGTGGTGAGAGGCAGAAAACGACCACGTTCACGGACGATCACCTGCAAATGCAACCATTTTTTAGGATTGCGCGTTTCCATGAAGTACCCAGAAGACGACTAGTATCGGCTCTTCTATGAATCTTGTTGTGGCGCTGAATAGAAAGCACTCCCCGAAGAGATTAAAAAAAAAAAAAAAAAACGTTCCAGTCCCACTGTGGTCGATTATCAACCGCCCGGATCAATTGTCATTCATGTCTTTATACAGGAGGGGAGATCGGAGGCTGAAACTCGGCTGAATGGGTAAACGGTGGCTATTTTGGTTCGCAGGGTCTGGTTCTTCGCGTGCTTCCAATCAAGGATTTCTAACCTTGGCGAGGCGATATAAGACGAGCCGTCGCTACAGGCCTGACGTTGCTCGGGTGGCTGGGAACACTGCGCACCCATAGGACACGAATACTAATGCCCCCCCCCCCCCCCCCCCCCTCAGCCTCCCGCCCCGAGGACCACCTCTCTGCATTCAACGTTTTCATGTAAAAACGCTTTTAATAGTTAGGTGAGTGCTATCAGCGCTCAAATATTGTTATTTTTAGGCTTAATTCTTTCTTTCTTTCTTTCTTTCTTTCTTTCTTTCTTTCTTTCTTTCTTTCTTTCTTTCTTTCTTTCTTTCTTTCTTTCTTTCTTTCTTTATTTCGTTCGTTCTTTCATTCTCTACAGACTTTGGAACCCTACTCATTCCACAATTTCCATCGAAAGACTCCATTTCAATTATCAGATTAGCTTGGTGCGCTATCATTCGTACTATTTTAAACTTTGTAAAATATTCTGCTTCAAAATATTATTTTCTAGGATGGAAGTCAACTGGCGGACCGGCGGACCCTTTCTCTAACACTTCAACTACTTCAGACTTCGTAACTTGGTAAATTTACATTTTTACCGTTTAACAAACGTTTAACAAACATTTAACAAATCAACACACTTGTATCTTCCAATATTAAATTGAAACAAAAGTCGATATAATAAATATTTTTTCAGTAGGCCTACTCTCTCTACGGGGTGATTTACTCCGGGTAGAAGCTAAATGCTATCAACAATTCTTAAACAATATTATTCACGTCATGCTATCTACACAAACGATATACCGTATGAAAGCTGAGACTTCAAGGAGTCCAACGGTATAAGCCTCATCATTTTATGAGCTTAATTGAATCAACTAGATGTGAAGGAATAAGGTCAATAACATACTTTTCCAAGTTAATACACACACACACACACACACACACACACACACACACACACACACACACACACACACACACACACACACACACACACACACACACACACACACACACACACTTTCTCAGAACAGCTCAGCTATTCTATATTTGTCTCAAATGTATTCAAACTTTATCACTTTAAATATCTGTTTACTCTTCTCTGTTTTACTCTTCAATATATTTGTTTCAAACCATTTCATATTTTTTAAAGGGTGTGCATGTTTATATTGTTGCCTCTATTTAGACTCTGTTCAAATCCCTTCACTTGATTTAAGCCATTTAACATTTCTTTACGTCTTTAACTATGTGGCTTTACTAAAAACATATTTTCAAACTCACTATGCACTACAGCCCTCCACGCATTTTCTGCAGGAAATGCATATTCTAGTTTGCTATTGTTGTTCACGTATTTATTGATTTGCTTTTCCTGTTTATCATTTCTTCAATGCTCACCCTAACCCTATTTTTGTCTTCAGGATTTTTGTTTTTGGTCTATCCCTCCACATGTTTGTTGTATATGTAGGTTCTAGCTTGAGTTATGCGTCTCTTGGTTTTTGGAGGACCAGAAAATTTTGGCCAAATCAAACAACAATCTTTTATTGAAAGAAAATATGTGAAGTTATAGTCAAGATATAGAGCCTAGTTTGAGCTGTGTGTCTGTGTCTGGTTTGTGTGTTTGCGTGTGTGTGTGTGTGTGTGTGTGTGTGTGGTGTGTGTGTGTGTGTGTGTGTGTGTGTCTGTGTGTGTGTGTTTGTGTGTGTGTGTGTGTGTGTGTGTGTGTGTGTGTGTGTGTGTGTGTGTGTGTGTGTGTGTGTGTGTGTGTGTGTGTGTGTGTGTTTTAATCCACATTTTCTTCTTGCATAGGGGTAATCGATCAATGTAAAATAGCATAGTCATTTCACTAAGGTATCTTGCAGTCATATGCATCTGTGTGGATAAATTAGAATATATATTAGAATATATACAATTGACTATTCTTCTATTCCAACAATGGCTATGTTGTGACGAAGTAAGGCAGTTGTACTCAAAGTGTAAAAGGTGGACAGAGCCTCATAAACCATCCTCATCAGCCAGTCTTTTGACATGTTCAACGGTATGAAGTCCTGCGAGGCAAATCACAGAATGGACCCCATCAAGGGCTTCTAGTTTTCATTACAGTTTTTCTCAGTCGCTTTGGTACATTTCTCAGATCAGAATTGAAATTTGCAAAGCAGTTAGTGCATTTCTCAAAACAATGTGTTCAAATAGCAAAACACCATGGATGACCTGCAAAAGCCAGTCTCTTGCTCAAAATCCTTAGTTCATCTTTCAAAAGTAAATATCTGTTTCAATGAACATGTCAGTGCCATCAGAATGACAAGTCCTTGTGTCATTGTCTACGGATAAGACAGTCAAATTGCTTAGTCATGTTGTCAATATAACAGTGTACTCTGGAGGGATGTTCTGATGTAAACTATGGCTAAAGTTTTGAAGACAATTATTGTAAATTGTAATTTACACCTTAGTGTATGTGGGAGATTGATTGCAAGAGATTGGACAAGATTCACATTTACGCTTTGACTGTTTGTGCTGTAATTTGTTGACAGACCATGTCATTGCTAGAAATGTGAACATAGGAAAATCTCCTTAGGGTAAACTGTACATGCATTGCTGTAGGAATTACAGTGCAGTCATCCTACAACTCCTGACGTTCCTGTCTGTTGGGCCACAAATTCTCAGACAATGTAACATTGTGTTGTGCTCCAGCTATATACTTGCCAGTTCATGGTTCAGGAGATGCACCTTTGAGCTATTCCAGTACTGGTTGATCGTTGGTTGATCTAACACTTCACAGATTTCCCTTCTTTAGGGAAAGTCAAGATTCACCTGGTAGCAATTGACCAATCAGGACAGATATAGAAAAAAGAACAAAAAAAATAGTCTAATGCCAGTGTATAGAAATGTATAGAAATAGGCTTGACATATTTTGACAACTTGTTCAACCATTTTGCATGTAAAGACTTATGCAATGAACTGATACCTAAATGTTGTGGGGGTGAGACTATTCCATAGAGACCATTACAATACATTTTGATCAACATGACATAAGCAATTGATAATGTAGGAAAGAGCAGAGAATTGTACATAATCATGTGCATGGATGTACCAAAGCATTTGCAACGTGTTCAAATAAATGAGAAACTGTTTTTTTCATGTGCACAAGTGACACACTGATGTGAAGATTGAACAGGTAGTTTTGAGGAATTTCAATTCTGATCTGAGAAATGAACCAAAGCGACTGAGAAAAACTGTAATTCACCAGTCAGTCAGCATCATTGATTCAGGTCACTAGGCAGATATGAACGAGTACAAGCCAACTACTCAGCCTCTAGACAATGAGGTGACAGAGGGCGTGGCCGTGATGTCAGAGGTGGGCAGGATATTCTGTGTCATTAGAAACTTTAAATTGTCAGATGTATAGGGTTTTTATAGACTTTTGAAGTATTTGTATTTTAGTATAAATTATAGTGTTTGTCTGCACCTTTAATAATTATTCAATGTTATGTAATATATATGGCTTATGTTTTGGTAAAACAGAATAATTATGTAATTAATTCTGGTTAATTGGACCCAACACTGCCACCAACTTCCTAAGCATTGTTTCTCATATATTTGCCACAAATGGAAAATGGTCAAAGTGAGTTTGCCCAAGGAAAAATTGTCCGTTCAACCAGGAAAGGGAGAAAGAGGTTAGTTTAACTTTATTTGGTAAAAATAAATAACCACATTGACCTTTTCAGAGGCAATCTAAAAATAAAACATCCATTCCCATCCGAAGTTGTTACAAATTGTATTTGTCATTTTACAAAAATGTCACAATACATATAAATACATAGCCTAGATTGTTGCAAGGGAGATTATGTAAAAAATAAATAATAATACAGGTTTAAAGGGCTTGCCCATCACAAAGTCATATCGCAGCAACCGCCTCCATTTTGAAAGCATAGGAGTGTGTCTTTGGTCATTGTTTGGTACCTCAACGTGAAATGATTCTTCATTATTTGGAGACATTGTTGTGTTTGTAACCGACACAGGGTTTCTCATGCAAGACTTGGCAAAAACAAAGTTTTCAGTAGCCGAATTGACGGTAATATTTATGTTGATTTAGGATTCAATAGTACTTCAACTCTCTTGAGGCCTCTAAATATGGTGGAGCGTAGCCTACACATATCCCATGAGGCATCTGACCTATTGACCATGTGACACTAAGCATGTGCTTCAAAGACAAGCTGATTAGCAACAAATCCAGTGGTTCCTTGTCAAACAAAGCATCACAAAATACATGCAAATCAACACAGTGAATTAACTTGCAGCCTTAACTTTACATACCATTATGCTTTTGTAGAATCTTACAACATTCAACATTTGATATGCAAATTATTTGATTCACTGCTTGATGTATTGCTCTATCTATCGCTATAGATAGATAGATAGATAGATAGATAGATAGATGGATGGATGGATGGATGGATGGATGGATGGATGGATGGATGGATGGATGGATGGATGGATGGATGGATGGATGGATGGATGGATGGATGGATGGATGGATGGATGGATGGATGGATGGATAGATGGA
>NC_082387.1:17216812-17219312 GCF_031168955.1 Gadus macrocephalus
TTAAAGATGTCAATATTCATGACGCCCCGAGAATATCTTGAGACTCCATCTTTAACATTTCTTAAACACTTAAAACACCCAACACAAATTGGTGTTTAACGATTTCACATCGCTGTGTTCGCTTGTGGAATATTATAACAGTTCAAGTGATTGGTTAACTTGCCTCCAAAAATCCGGAACAGCTTCCTTGTGCTCGGAAGGGGCCACTTGGCACAACTGGCCCTCTGAAAGTTCTGTTTCCGGGAGAGGTATTCCATGGGGAATAATGTCTTCACTGTTTGATTGAGCTCTTTACGGACATAAGAACATAACAAAAAAAAGAAAATGAACAAGAACAAGCTCTTGAGTGACCGACTAATCATTGTCTCATGAGTCCGGCTGGGGTTGATATTTAAAGTGAAGTTCTGATTGTAGCTGAGTCATGTAGCTTTCACTTTCCCTTTGGGATGACCTTGCTGTTGTAATCAGCAACAAGAGGGATCTTCTCTTAAGTCCTCACAGGCCCCTAATAATCAAACAAGTCTCCTTAATATGTCGCGAGGAATCATTCAGCCACCACTTTTCCCTTGTTTTGGCCCTAGATGAGCCTCTACCACATTTGTCCTTTGTTCCTCGCCATCACAAGTATACGCAAGTAGGTCAACGGAAATCACGGCTACTCGTTATGTATTCATAAATTTATCTTAAGCGTTAGTGGATGGTCACCTGAACTGTTCCACCATTCCTGCTTAAACTGTAAACACGATGCATGAATAATACTTTTACCTTTTTACAATACCGTAATGGATCATGAGTCACCAAAAACAAATAAACACAAAAAAAATAAAACCCTGTTACCCTAACATGTAAATAATTTGTTGTCATGTTCCGAACAAAAGCGGCCAGTAGAAGGTGTGCAAGGGGGTTAAGTAATGTCTACTAGGTTTGTGTGGCTCATCTGGTCAGAACTGAGCCAAAGGTTTTAATCTGCTCCCTATGGACTCTCAGCAGCTGGGCTCTTCAAACACTGTCGTTTAGATTTCTATTAGTAGTGCTGTACACAAAGCCACACTCAAAGATGGATACAGCCATTGGACGTACATGCATATCAATCATATCAGATGTATTATTGTATTATTTCCACATGTGTACCTTATAATGTCTTCATTTGAATGTGTTTGGCAGTGTGCATTCAATCACAGTTCCAACTGGCGACAAAAGTGAAAAACTAATGATGTGCACCGTTCCTTTAAGAGGACGCCGCTTCCTATTGGCTCTCACCTTTCTGGAAGAAGACATGAGTGATGGTGGTCCTGCAGAGGGGGCAGGGGGTGTTGGCAGGACTGCCCTTAGCCAGAGTCCTCAGGCAGGGTTCACAGAAGACGTGGGTGCATGGGTGACACGTGTACGGGCTGAAGTACACGTCCAAGCACACAGCACATATGAGGCCTTCACTGTTCCTCGTACCTCCTTCCTCCTCCTCCTCCTCCTCCTCTTCCTCACCATTGCTGCTACTGCTGCTGCTTGTGGAGCTCTGTGTTCAGTAGAGAAAGGGTTAATGTTATTGAAGGACGTAGAGAAAGGGTCCATTCCCTTCAAGGACACAGATACGGGGTCAATTATGATTCAAGGACTTATGAAGGTACATTCCCTAGTAGGACATGGATGAAGGGTTGATTCCTGCTCAAGGGCATGTAGAAAGGGTACAGTTCCTTCAAGGACATTGATACTAGGATTGATTCCCATTCAAGGACATGAATAAATTGTTCAATTCCTTCAAGGACAGTGATAAAAGGTAAATTCCCATTCAAGGGAATGTAGAAAAGTTGAATTCCTTCCAAGGTCACAGATAGAGGTCAAGGTAAGTGCTCTGTTGTTCAGGCAGAATACATGTTGCAGATGCTGACACTAGATAGTAGAGTATGGTGTTAAATTGTAAAAACTAGAAATGTAGAAAAGAAAAACTGTACATTACTGCAAACGTCTACAGAATGTACATTTCAGCACCTCAACCTAGCCTTGACAACTGCAACAAATTCTCGAATAACGATCACAGGTCTGTGATCGTGATCGTTAAGTGAAAATGTGAAAATGTGTTCAACCAATCACCGAGCCCAATGTCTGAGATCCACTACTGTGAATAAGTACGTCAGGAATAAAGTATTTATGGAGGTGGATAGTAGAACAAGTATTCTCTCCCGGCCCGTCTCCCTCTCTTTCTCTACCAGCTCTCACTGAGTTTGAATATTTGATGAAAAAGAAAGAACATTTCTATGTATTCTGCAGAGATATTTGAACACGTTATTGAACATCCTGTTGATAATACCTTTGATTAGTCTGAGGTATTCAATTCATGTAGCTTTATTTGATGAGTCCTTGAGAGCATCCTGAATAGAACATTGGTGAAATGCTTGAGAGGGATACCTGTGAGTTTAGGAATATGCAATACCTTTTCTCTCCTTGAAAATGTAATATTCTTCCTTCCCATGTTATACCATGGACAAAGCTTTAATGATTATGA